>NC_044006.1:41897619-41992619 GCF_900496995.4 Aquila chrysaetos chrysaetos | reverse complement strand
GAGAGTGAGAGCTACAGGACCATGGAGCAGTCCTCTAAATGAATTGGTGGAAGCTCCATCTCTGGAGACATTTAAATCTGGACTGTACAGAGCATTAGAAAATATAAAAATACACTGTAGGGAACAATCCTGCACTGTCAGGGGATGGACTAGATGACTTAATGCATCTTTTCCATTTCTAATTTCGATGATTCTATGGCTCATTAATTGCATATCATACAAATGCAGTAAAATTTGATGGGAATTAAAAAAAAAGAGCCTGCGTTGTGGGAAGGCTGCCAGACTGAGTATAGACATATTCCCTAAAACATAGGAGACAAGTACATCTCTCCTTAGGGTTGTTATTATTATTCTCAAAGTTATTCTATTCACATTTTTTTTAGGATATTCATGCTGCATGTAGCCGAGTGCAGGATAGGTGATACTTTCCTATGAGCATGTCTTGGGAATTGATGCTTTGCGCTGTTTCCTTAGGAACATAAAAATGCAGTATCCTACACTGGAATGTACTGGGGTGAAGTTAAGCTATAATCTCCTTTTGCAGAATTGATATCATATAGGGCTCAATCTTTTTCTGTTGAAATACACAGCAGAACTTTGACTGATTTCAGTTGTCTGGGACCTAAATACCATATTGTTAGCAGTCCCTGAACCCAGAGCCTGCTAGAAAATTCCATAGCAGTTTGCCAGTGAGAGCACAACATTTTGAGGAAGTCTGGGATTATTTGTTGAAGGTCTTTAAATAGATACTGGTTCTTGATCCTACGCATTGGCTGTTCAAATGAAGTCATTATGCAGCTCAAGCCAACCTTTTTCTCCTCCCAGTCATGTCTCATACCTTGAGTGGGAGACTCATGTAACAGGCTGCTGCTTCTTCAGCTTTTCCCAGAGAATGAGCTACATCCCGTATTTTTATGCAGGGCATCATGGTGGCCTCCTGCCTCAGACCAGGCACACCTGAGCAGCAGAGCACTGCAATCTTCTACCCAGCGGTGACTGGCATGATGATCGTGGAGCAGAGAAGAAACCACAGCACTGCACCTCAGCTGGGGACATATCGCACCTCTTGGCATGTGGTAGACCATGACATTGGCTTAAAAGTGGGAAAAATAGTACTTGAAAAGTCTCTGCCTCCGTAGGGACTTTGGGAACACAAAACTGTGGCCAAGTTCTCACCTCAGCTGAAGCCTTTGGTGCTCAGAGTCTTCAGCGGTGAACTCATGCTAGGCAGCTCACGTGTTGGGCTTTTTTTACCTACTTGTCTAAAATAGTATAATAATGTTTAAAGAGCAGCACAGTTGGGTGCAGCTGGCCAGTAACTCAGCTTTATGGTATCTTAGCAGAAAATTGAGTGAGGCAGGGAATCAGGGTGTACCAGCACATATACATAATATATTTCATTTCACTAGCTGCTCACTAAACACAAACCACATCTTTTTCCTCCTGTCTAAACATGCTGCTATGCAAAGTTAAGTCCTGTCCTCTTAATTTCTAACCTCAGTCTGTTAACTGGCTCTGTCCTGAGCTGTCTCCCTGACCATATAAACTGCAAAGCATTGAGTAAATCAATTTACGTTTCCATTTGAACTTCTTGCATTTGTTTTTAAGCGCCACTCAAACATCTTCAATAGGTAACCAATGAGGCACCTTTTTCTCCAAAGACCTCTATAATAATTAGCTCATCCTGAGCCTCAGTGAAAGGCTGTGCCTGTGAGTAGCACACCACGAGAGTGCCATTTTCCCCTAAAGTCCCATGACATTTTTGGCACTGATCAATTCACCCAGTTAGTAATAACTTCTTATATAGGATGTGCTCACAGAAATCACCAGAGAAATCTGTAAACATATTCAGGAAAGTACTTCTCAATGCAAGACTGAGAAATAAAGGGGAACTGCATCTGGCACATCCCTGCAATGTTCACACGGCAGGTAGCAATTCCCTTTTCTGAGCGACTGCTCTGGGAAGGAGAAAGTTGTGCCAATTTTACTGAATGTAAGAGCTAGCCTGTAGGGTGAGATAAACCCTAAACCAGTGAGGTTAGTACGGCCAATAAGTGTACAGATGAAAAAAAAAAGGTAAAACTTAACCTAGTCATCCTCCAGCTTGGGCCTCGATTAAAGGACAGTGATTTTGTTTCATTTAATAAGAAATAAGGGGCAGGAACAAAACAAGGTGGCCATTGCAGGGAAAGGCAGGGCAGTAGAGTCTTACTTGAGTCATAAGGCACCTTTGACTGTGGGGGAACTGAAGGAGAGGGGAGATGGTGGACCAGCTGAGCAGTGGAAAGGAGAGCTCTCTTGCTACCCTCCTGGTCCAGGGTGGGGAAATGCCAGGGACACTTACAGCACAAACATGGACCTCAGCGCTGAAGACCTGCTCAGACTGTATCCAGGGCACTGAGGAGGCTCAGCGCTGAACTTGTATCTCCTGAGTAATACATAGCATGTTATTACTTTACCACTGGACCTTGATGACTGCATGTTTTATTAATGAACTATGGCACAACACCACCACCACAATTTTGGTGAAGAAGATGTGTCTGCATTACAGCTCTTTGGAAGATCTCTACTGTTCTGCTTGTATTTTCCTTCAGGACAGAGTTCATGTGATTTTCTTACCCTTGCAAAGGGGAATTCTTTATTTCACCCTTGTTGTTCTGCTCTCTGCAATAGAGTAACAAAGCACGATTGCTGTAAACCTACTTTGGGTGGTCCCTTCCAGAGCTCCCCTAACCTTCTTCACCCTCATTGGCTTCTTTAGATCCCAGCTGCAAGACCATGAAGAGATAAGACCTCCTCTGTAGCTATTCTGCCAAAAAAAAAATAAAGGGAGCGTGACCTATACTCACAGCCTGTGAGACCAACGCCAGTATTGAGAAAGAAATCTTAAAAAAGTAATAACATTAATGCAGATGTAGAACTGTCATATTTAATTTACAATGGGCAGACAATTCCAGGCAATCACTCCCACAGCTACCATAACTCAGACACATCGCATATACGTGTGTGTGTGCGTGCACGCGCCCACTGCATTTATATGTATGTGTGTGTGTATTGCACATAGATATGCAGAAAACTCATTATCGTGTCCAGTAATGGTAAATATTTCATGGGCCTCATTCTTTAAGTCTTAGTCCTTAGTGAAACCACTGAGGGAAGTTTTACCTGAACAGAAAATGACAAGGGCAGCAGGGTTTGGCTCCATGTTAACCGGCTGGCTTCGTCTCACTGTGCTATTCCTTGGTGGTGACAGTAAGAGCAGGGGGACACCCCCTCTTCCCCTGGCGGGGAGGGACCCCTGTGCCACAAGGAGGAGGCAGAGCAGTGCTTTTCTGTCTCATTTTAGAGAGAGGGGGACACTGAGGATGGATGGAGAAAAGTTGGAGCGATGGCTCTGCTTCCTCTCCACAGCCCGAAGCTATTCCCCTGGGAAAGCGAGAGCCTGGTGCGAGCTGCTTACTGCTTTGCACGCCTTCAGTGCCCCTGGGAGAAGGTCTAGCTGGAGTGTGGCCATCTATTTTTGCCATGTAAAACCAGATTAGCTCCTTGCAGCTCATTAACAAATTATTTAAAAAATCAAATGAGAAAACTTGATGCCACTTCTTCGTTGTCTTAGGCTGTCTATCTGAAATGACACTCACTTGACATGAAGTGTCTGTTTGCCTGTGAAGCCTGACCCCACACTGATTCTTCAAATCTGAGCTGATTCAGCTCTCTTTGCTCACCTATGGTCTTACTCCAAGAGGAGTGTCCTAAGATTTAATAGACTACTGCATGTGAATAAGGGGGGAGGAATCAGGTTTTTGCTGAATGCTGGCATGTTTCAGATTCATCTGGCCCATGGACAGCATTGCTCACGCTGAGTTTATCTAGCCCAGAAAGAGTCTTCTGCTTTTCTGACTCCTTTATTGTCAAATGGAAACCAATCAGTTCTCGGAGGGTGTTGAACTGAAACCAAAAAGCCAGTTTAAAATGTATCTTGCTGGAAATTGGCAAGCCTATCTACCTGCTCCACATCAGTGCCTTTCTGCTCAAGTACTTGGCAGCAACACAACATGGAATAAAAACAAGCAGTTCTTCCCAAATTCCTGCCTGCTTAAATTTACATACAAGATTAAATGATTTTTTGTCTTGTTATTATACCCCCTGGGTTCCTGCAATACAGGTTGTTTTATGCATAAATCATTTATAGCTGACACATTGCCTATAATTTTCTCCAGAAACTAGTAATTTCTTAGTGCAGTAAATTCACTATAATTTATAGCAGAAAACACCTTGGAGTTGCAGAGCTAACATTCCTCACTTGTGGTCCTAAGCTGTCAGGCATTGCTGTGCTGCTGCCTGCTACCAAGTAGTTGCTGTGCTTCCCCCCTCAGCAGCGCCCGCACATCAGTTACAGGCAAAATTAGGAAGGGAGCCAGAAAGACCCCGACAACTTGTTTGCAAAGTGTTGTGGAACCAGCCGGACCAAAAGATGCTTACTTTTAGTTTTATTTTGGTATTTTATTCGATCGTGGGCCTGAAGAGACTTAGTCATCCCACAACAGTTAACCTTTTCTATTTGTTGCAGTTTAACTCATTAATTAAAAAAAAAAAAAGAAGAAAGTTTCCTGTGTGACATGGAAGAAGTTTTTCTGAGGAGATTAATAGTTTTCTCAGTCACATATGGTCAAGCCCTGTTTGCTTCCAGCCGTATTTCAGAATGCTCTGGGGTTTTTTTGGTGGTAGCTTGTCAAAAAAGCCACACATTACCCTGATTTAACCGAGAGCCGTTCATGCCAAGCCTGGAGCTGCTCAGCCGTGCTTTGCTTGTATCATTTGTCCAGTGAAATGATAAGCTGAAAGCTCTTGCCTTGTAATACTGGGTAAAACGTGCATGTGTGCTGCGTAGCCTCTGTCTTCCTCTGCAGCACGTGAAGCTGAGGGGGTACATGTGTAGCTGTTGCACTACTTTGAAATTTGCTTGTACAAAGACAGTTGCTCCACTTGACGAAGGGAAGGAGTAATCACACTTTATATACTTTGCAAGTGTGAAAAGGAGTTACTGTGGACTTTGTGAACTTGCAGCTCATCCACTGCTCAAAGATAAATGTCCTTCTGTGGGTCTGTAGCCACCCTTGGTGAAAACCTGGTCTGCTCTCTGCAGCACAGCTGAACCACAGGGTGTGCAAGACTGTGCACGAGGGCAGGTCCCACGGAGCAGCTACTGCAGGGTAAAATCCTTCCCTAGCTTCCCTCCTAGTGACATTTTCATCTGTCTTACACAAGGACAGCTGCAGATATTGAAGGCAACCATCAAAGCCATCTTGTCCCTCTGCACAGCCCTGGGGGACACTGTCTCAGCCCCTCATTTTCCCTCAGACACCCTCAGATTGGCACAGGCTGGTGGGGCCAGTGGATGTCTCATGGGGCTGGCCCAGCACAGTGGGACTTGTTTAGTCTGGCAAGAGGGTGGCTGGGAAGAGATAGGATCACTCTCTATAAATACATCGGGGGTAAACAACAGGAAGGGAGAAGGGATTTTAAATTTTTTTTTTTTTTTTTTTTTTTTTTTTTCAGTTTTAGGACTGTGTTGGCACAAGAACAAATGGTTATAAACTGGCCGCAAATAAATTTAGGCTGGAAATTAGAAGAAAGTCCTAATCAGCAGAGCAGGGAGGTCCTGGAACAGCTTTCCAGTTGGAGCAGCAGCAGGCAAAACCAAACTGCTGTCAAGATGGTGGTGGATAACTACATGAAAGGTTTTGTAAGTTATGCTTGTGCTAAGAAGACACTGGCTGGAAAGTGCAGGAGGTCCCTTCCCGTCCTGCTTGCTCTGCAATGTCTCTCAGTGCCTCCTTAAGCTCCCCAGGGTAGGACCCTGCCAAATCATTTCTTCTCTGAGAGTCCAGGGACATCAGCCTCTTCAATGCAGGGGCAAGACATTGATCAGGGAAGGCCCATCCTCTTCCTCAAGCTCCCTAAGCCAAGGTAAACCCAAGTAAAATAGGAGACTGGAGGCTCAGAGAAGCTAGCAAGATCTATGTTTTAAGAAATTGTATCTCAGAGAAACTTTTGAGATTCTGTCAATCCCCACTCATTACTGCCAACGTCAGTGGCCCAAGTTTTCATCACTTACTTATTTCTAAATCATAACTATTTACTTTTGGAAACACAGGCCCAGGTTTGAAATACCTAGAGGCTCTTGCTGAAAAAAGCAGCATATGTAAGCCATTTGTGAGCTTTTTTTCATTACCAGGGATTTTCTTCACATGCAGAAATAATATTAGGAAAATAGGCTTCTTTTTAAAGATGACTGATGTGTTTTGATCAATTTTTCAGCTATACTTGGGAAGAGTGTATTGACACAGAAAATAAGAGTAAAAAGGCATCAGAAAAGGCAGGGAAAATCCAAAGAAAAGGTCACAAACTATTAGTAGCAAAATTCCCTAGGTCACAAATCACAGTATTTTAATCAATACAACTTCTAGTTTGCAATTAGGACTGTTCAAAGAAATTGAATAGCATTTAACTGAATATTTAATACTGGCTAAAATTGCTGCCCCAGTGCAATTAGTTTAGCAGGACAGGCAAGTCTTGCATCTGCCTTTACAGAGCTGCACAGACTTGAAAAGCAGAAATGAAAAGTCAGGTAAGGTTTATACTTGCAAATGCTCCCAGTGGACATAGCAAAATGCCTTAGTGTAGGTAAACGTATAAACACAGAACAACAAGAAAAAGGAGTCATTTCTCATGATGGCTTGTTTTCCTCTGGGAAATTGCAGGCAAAGTTTCTTCTTGGCTGGCCATACTTGCCAGTACTTGGTAAAAACTTTTCAACCATGGCAAGACTCTGGCGCTGCCTGCCCCACTCCTGAAATCCAGAGACAGGAGAGAGCGCCCATGGCCCTCACTGCCATAACCAGCGACAAATCACTGGAGACTTTGTTGTTTCAGCCTCCCGTGTGGCTCTGGTGTTTGACTTGGCAGCTCTCGACGTTCCTAGTGTGATTCGACTGTTTACCATCATGTCCACCGCATGCAAACCCTTCAAAATGTCAAACGTCACAGATTAAAATAAAATAAAATAACCGTGATCACAGGATATGTGACTCCCAAGGCAGCCATGACAAAAAGGCATCCTTAATCACATACACTTTTACCACTTCAAAGGAAATGCCGTTTAATGAAAGGCTAAGTCTTCATCAGGCCTTTTCAGATCAGGCATTTTTCTCAGGTCTGTTCCTGGAACACGTTTAAAGAAAACTTTCTCCCCTCACCCATTTGGAAAATGTTTTACATTCCAGTGTTAAAACTCAGATCACCACATACTCTCCAGTCTTCTCTAGGGCCCTGCAATAAATGTCACAAGGAAAAGGATAAGGAGGGAGAGGCTTTGACTGGGGCTGTTTCAGGCGCTAGTTTAATTTTTAGTTGTTTACTGTAGCTTATATAAATCAAACTCTGAACATCCTTCTCCTCCTCTGTTCCTTTCAACAGATTTCATGCCAAAACCTTTTCAGGTATGCGGGCATAAATCTGGAGAAACTCCCCTGGGTTGACCGAACCGCCGCAGACTTACACTTCTAAATAAGAGCAGTGTACTGCCTATGTGGTTACAAGGTTGGCATGAGCCTAGACTTTATTTTTTCCTTCCAATGTTGCAAAACTGTGGTCTCAACACAGTTTGTACTGGACAATTTCCATCCTCCAAGAATCCAACAAGTAAAGTGCATTTGTGAAGAGTGTGTCAGAGATTTCCAGAAAATAAGGGATGTAGCTTTAGGCTGTTGATCTGCTCTTTGGCACTGTCACAGGAGCTGATTCCAGCATGGCTGACTCCCAGACCACTTATTTAGAAAACCCTCACCTAATGGGAGAAATTTCAGATGCGCCTGCGTTACTTTGGAGATATTGCTGAAATTCATCCACTTCAGAAGGGTATATTTGTGTTTTGATGGTGCATACATCACTGGAAACATCCAGGATACCTCTAAAACCTGATAGTGTAGCACTGGGTACTATTCTGAAGTACCGATGCGTGGAGGTCTCTTTCCACCCCCATGCTCTCACTGAACGTACCATCAAAATCCTGACAGAGAGACAAAGACACAGTGGTTTTGATGGCGACTTAGTGAGAGTGACAGCGCACCTTTAACTGGCACACACATTTGGCTCATGGGCTTTTGAACTCCCCTGTCATCCAGGCAAGTCCAAAGACAAGTGTCTAGTTTTGGCTTTGCAGATCACTCCTTCAGCTCTCTGTGATTTCTGAAGTGTGGCCCCTTGCCTTGCTTCTGCAAGCCCCCAAACCAACCAGAAATACATTGGAAAAGACTTCCCAGCAGGAAATATGCTTGTTTTCTCCCCTGATCCCTTCTCTCTGTTTTCATCCCTGTGTAGGATAGAAACAGGCAGAGGTTGTTGCAGGAACAGACCCAGATCTTGCAACCACTTTAATTCATCAAGGAAATGTTGACTGTTTGGTCACAGCATATTCCCTCTGTAAGCTTCATTACTGAAGGATTGAAAGAAGAGTTCAGGACTGTGGGATATCATCTCTATACAGGTCCAGAGACACAGTCCTAGAACAGAGCATCCAAAGGCCCGTGACAAAGCCCCACTGTGAAGAACCACAGCAGAGATCCTGATAAATCTGTGTTTTTCCTCTCTTTGTATAAATTTGGCATGTCTTGCTGACAAGTCCACAGCTTGTGCATGAGCTGGGAGAGAGCGTGTGTTCACCACCACTCCTGGCAGACAGTCAGGAGGGTGCACTGTCTTGTGGCACATACTGTTGTGTACTGTGAAGGGGTCTTACACTGGATGAAAAGTGGGACAGCGGAGTGAGATGAACATCAGACCAAGCTGTGCACACAGGCTTTCTGCAAACTGCAGAATGACCAGGAGTTGAGAATGATTGCTGAATTATGGTCTCAAGATGGGGCTTTTCTCCCTACACCATCATATCACTCCCCTTCACATTTTTGTCCATACATTTGGTCCACACTTGTGCTGGTCCACTGTGACCTGCCTACTCCAGAAACCCAGCACATGGTAGGAAAACAGTCAGGGGTAGATTCATTCTAGGTAGTGCCTAAGAAGAATATGTTTCATGACAATCTCAATTTTAGGAGGTTTAGGACAGGGTCAGTAATATAACTCAGAGTATCCTACTTTCCGATGCTAAAAAGCTTCATACTTCAGTGTCAGAGAGGAGTATCTCACTCTAATGGAAATTCTGGTGGGTTTTGGGCTTTTTTTTCAGTTCCCAGTGTTTCTTGCTGAAAACTTTTCAGTCATGACAAAAAAGTTTTTGAACTAGCACTTGTGTGCTTGGGCACTAGCAGAGACTAGTTGAGAGAGTCTGATGGCACCTATTGGAATTTCTAGTATGGTAAATAGGGGAAATATTAATCATTTCCTTTTTAAACACCAACAATATGTTCTGGGCTCTGCTGTACAGAATCCAAAGTACAGACAGTGCTTGTACTGAAGAACTTGCATGTCCAAACAAGCTGTTCACAGGCCAGACAGATTGCAGTGAGTAACCCAGAGGTACAAAAGCTTATATACTGGTATACATTAAATGATTATGTGTGACTTGTCAGGCTTTATAACTAACTGATTATAAAAAGAACATGCTAACATGCTGCTATGACAGATATTATTGCTTTATTTGCAGTCAGTCACCAGATGTACAGAACTACTCATCTCTTTCATACATTGTTGTAATTTTGTTCAAAAACTTAAAAAACTACCACAGCCTCCCCAAAAAGGCAAAGGTGAGCATTTGATGAGGTCATTAATGTTGCCCTGCTGCCCATAGTACCTTCATGATGTTGTCCTACCCTTCCACTTTTTATTTAGAGTTCTTATGGAGTATGTGGAGGATTCCTGCTGATTGTAGACTGAATTCTAGAAAGAAGGAAAAAAAGAGATGATCTGCTGGTTTTTGGATATGGCAACCAGTCCAGGGCATTGATATGGAGCTGGACCTTTTGCCCATTCAATTTTCTTTCTGCACAGCTGAATACCAATTATTCAGTTGAACACGCCTTTCCATGCTACCTGGTTTGTATGCCCTTGGGATGAAAATGATACCTCATGAATAAGGTAATGTGTCTAACTAGCTTGGCAAAATCAGGCAATTGGGCACTTTTTAAAGGTATTAAAACTTTTTCTCCATGGTTAGATCAGGGACCTAATATACATCTGTTCCCCTGACCAAATCCATCAGCCCTGACCAAATCCATCACCCCACATCCATCACCAAGCTCTCAATTTCAATTATTCCTGCGTGCAATACCAGTCAGAAGGCAGAATGACCACACACAGGAGTCTGCTACAGTGTAGGCCCCAGGAATTAATATTTCCTGTGAAGAAATGTTTTTCTGCTTTGGGCAATCCTATTGTCTTAGTCCTTTCCCAAGAAATCTGTTAAAAGCAGAGTACAAGGTTCAAGGACAAGAAGGGAGCTCAAAGACCAAGAAATACATGTTGAAAAAGGGCATGTTTTATTCAGATAGCAGTGGGATAGAGGGCATGTCATGGAACAGCAGAGTTAGTATCTTATCCTATGCTATAAAATAACCTACCTCAGGTACCGACCTCCAGACCTGGTTTGGATTGAAAAGTTCCCTCTGAAATCCATAGGAGTTTGTTGCTTTCCAAATTTTATTGGTTAAAAATCATGAAGTAATGGTTCCTCAAAAGGGAAATGACTCACAACGAACAGTTGGCAAGTTTGCTAATGGATCAAGAAGCAGGAGAAAATGCAGATGTGTATTTGCTGTTGAGAGAGATTTTCTTTAATATGGTTGGAGAACACACAGGATACTAATAAAATTGATGCTGGCATTGCCCAAAAGGTTGGAAGAGGAAAGAAGCAATGGTAAGAAAGCAACAAGACGTATATTTTTGATTAATTTTACATTCAAGGGGGGGGGGGGGGTGTTGCTCTTTTTCAGTGTAACACCAACTATTTTGAGAAGAATGCTCAGAGTGTTAAGAATACTGTGGAGTAGGACAAACCTTTTCTTCAAAGACCTAATTGTTAACGAAGACCTACTGAAAAACTGATAACTCCATACCCTTTTTACAACTTGGTAAGTTTAGATACAGTGGATTAGATTTTGAAATGTATTTTGGCTTGTGAAGAGTTTAAGTGCAAAGAGGATTTTCAAAGATGCCTAGACAGATCAAACATCTATTTCTAATTAATCTAAAAGAAGTCAGCATCTCAACTGCTTGCTAACATGCTGGTAACATACCTTCCTTGTAGAATTGTTCACAAAGGCATAAAAGCATTTAAACAGCGTTTTGAACAATTGGTGCTAAGGCAGGGTCAAGAGAGATCAAGTGAACTGCAGCAAGCCCCAAGAATTCAACCGTGCATAGCTGAAGAGCCAGCCGGGAGGAAGCCACGGACCAGTGTGGATGCAGGGCTTGAGGACAGGATGTGTTTGTAATTACAGAAGGATCTCAAGGCCTCTTTGTGAAGTCAAGACAACCAGGGCAATGTCAGGTGATTTAAAAGAATGGCTGCGGAGAGGACATGACTTCTGCCTCTTGGCATTCTTGCTGCAATGAAAATGTTAGAGAAAATACTGCTGAATCCTAAGGCTCCCTCAACAACATTGGAGTTCATTCGTATTTCCAAGAGAGAGGGGTGGGGACTGAGCGAAACAAGGAAAGAGATTATCATTATATTACCTATTATTGAGTCTGTAGCCAGGAAAAAGTCTGTTACTGACCTCCCTTTCTCTTATGAAGGCATACTTTTATTTTCCAGCCTGTGGCAGCTCTCTACACATTTGCCTGTAGGCACAGTGAAGAGGTATGTTGTGTGGATGTGGGAAGGAAGTAAGGAGCTTAAACAAACTATACTATATTCCAGTTATTTTTTCCCAAATCTGTGTTGTCTTGGAATAGAAGTCTTAAGGGTTTAGTTTAACCGGTGGCACAGAGAATTGGTGAGGGAAGGCCTTATCTTTCACCTGTGTAAGACGAATAGAAGGGGACTCTTGCACAAAGCAAAATGAGTTTGTTGATCTCTGTTCAGCCTCAGTTAAATCCCAATTCATGTCATAAAGCCACCAAACATATCTCACCAGTATTTGGCATTCCTGTGGGTCTTTTTCACTTCAGAGATCCCCAAGGCTGTGCTTACATAGATGTGGAGTGGATCGGTTTGACCTGCACAACACGGTGATGCCCCTAAAGGGAAATCTGAAACCAGCCTGATAGATAGAGGCTTTTAGGATGGAGTAAGAACCCCTTGTCATATAGCTCAGCAACAAATGTTGTGCTGCAGGAACTAGGTACCCCAGTGGTGTCTCTGTGGGGTGTCTGTGGTAGGGTGAGGAATGGGCCATCTGAAGGCATGTTACGCACTCCCTGCCTCCGTCTGCAAGTGATGGGGCATGGAGGAATACTGGAGTTCCCTGTGGGTTTCACTGCCAGGAGCCCGGGTGAGATCGGACAGCAACTCCCGGTGGTGAATGGGATGATTCAATCCCTCTGCTTTTTTGAATTCTGGACTAGAGTATTAGCTCTTTCCATGGAAAAGCTGAAAAACTCATTCCCCACAGCACATGTATGCAGTGTATGACCTCTGAATGTGTGCTCACTCTGTGATTCGTTTAGAAAACTCTGCAATTAATTCTGGAGGTAGATAAATGCTTTCTCTTTCACTTGAAAAATGGTCATATGTGTGGCCAGTATCTATTTCTTGGGTCTCTTACTTAAAGTCAAGACTTTACTTGCAAAACTGGAAAACAGGAGCATCTAGGTTAAATATTGCAGATTTTTCTGCTGGCCTCAGCAGAGCAGCTTCTTTAGATGAACAGAACAGCACTTACTTCAAAAAAACACCTCTATTCCAACTTCAGTGTTGGCCTCCCCATCGAGTTAATTAATCTCCGAGGACTGGACATTAAGCGAATTTGGAAAGTGAGCAGAATTTGGTTCTCAGAGAGTTGCATACATTTGCCATTTGTGGTTAGGAATAGAACCCAGAGACTGTTTATTCCATGGTAGGAAAAACAGTTTTTACTTTTCTTAAACACAGCTAGCTGGTTTATGACTCCTGGCAGGAGTACAGTAACTTTGAGCAACTAGTTTGTTTGTTCCAGCTAATTTATAGAGGGTGGTATTCATTTTCCTTTTCCCTTAAAGGGGTTCTGTCATGTAATTTAGGCCCTCAACGAGACATTGCTTAGACCTGATAGAAATCAGGCATACAGTGTTCTTCAGAATCCAAATAGCCAGACAAGGGTGTGCTAAATCCATCACACCATGGACAAGATATTAAATGCAACAGCTACTGCTATGTCCTGTAATTCTTCAGGTCTGCAGCGCAAGATGCCCTTTTTCAGACAACGGAGGGGAAGGGGGGGCGAGTTAATTAGCAATCTTGTTCCAAGAAATGGGCTGACGTCATTAAAGCAAGCTCAGAGTAAAGTAAGTCACTAGCCATCCGGGTGTCTTGAGCAAGCAAGGAAAACAAGGGTGAAACACCACCCTATTAAAACGGCCATTTAAGACTGAAACCAGAGCTCTCAAGAGCAGCTATGGTGATTTGCTCCCGGTTTTGATTCACACCACAAACCCACCATGTGCTTTTTAAGAACTCCCTTTTCATTTGACTTGTCTGAAGCACGGGGGCATGAGCATCAGGTGGTGTAAGTTTGGGAAAGCTCCTGCTAGCTGCCAGGGTTTCCCAGCTCAGCTGGAGAGGCAAAAGCAGAGGCAGTCGTGGCCCAGAAGGCTTTTCAGAGCTTTCCTTTCTGTCCCTTCTACTGCCCCAACAGTCGACCTAAAAGAGTGCTGAAGCCAGTCACCAGCTCCTTTCCTGCTTACTTCAGCTACTCCAGGATTAGGAAGCCCTTTACAAGAATACTCTGAAGGCTTTGGTGTGGGTTAGCATCTCGGAGAGGGCTAGGAGGCTTTTCTGCATCTAGTAACGGAGGGCATTAAAAATCCTGCCGTGGTCAGTAGCAAAGTCTGTTTGTCCTCTGCTCTGTGTGGCAGCATGGGCAGAATGGTCTGAAAACAGATGGCCTTATTCATCTGTGGGCAACCCCAGGGAGAAGCTTAGTGGTGACTCAGACCTGGAGTATTTTATAAAACCTAGCCATATCAGATGATGTTTAAGACGAACAAGCCAGCACATTATTTTATCCAGTCTTTCTCTAATTTGGGTAGATAATCTTTTGTGCTGCTATGGAACGTGGAGGCTGCTATGGAAATTGGGGACTGGCTGTGGCAAGGCAGAGTTCACTCGCAGTGCACAGCAATGGGAAATAAACAAATAGGGTATTAGAATAAAATCAGGGTAAATACAATTGATAGAATTTTTAAATTACATTTACTCCCTCGTGTGAAAGGAATCCATCCTTGTGTGCCTAAACCACAGTCTTATAATAGATGCTATCTTACACTGGCACTTTGCGTAACCATGTATTTCTGATGCATGAGTTATTAAAACTTAAGCCAGCCTGAATCTTGCAATAAAGCTTTGCTGAGTGTTAGGTCAGCCAGGGATCCCAAAGGCAAGCAGAAGAGCCACGCAGAGGAAGGGCCCTTGCATAAATTCTTACCCTGATTTTGCACTCTTCCCTGATTTACATAGTAAAACCAGATTGTTGCATACTGACTTGCTTACTATAATCACACAGAAGTGTGGATTTCAATGCCCATACATATATTTTTAAAGCTTAGATTGGAAATTTATTTCTGCACTTCACTTGGGAGACAAAAAAGCCATAAAGAGGAATAAAGACCTTTATAAGATTTGATGAAGCTTCACAGAAAGCCACAAAGGAAAAAGCATTGCACAAAGATAAGTAAGAGAAGAGGAAAAGGGGAATCTCCTAGACGAGCTTTTTCTCTAAGGAATTCACTTTGGCTCCTTTGTAAGAGCCGGGATTAGTTGAACTCCTTGTCAAGCTTCTGGACCCATTTATTTTCCTGAGCATTTAGGGAGAGGCTGCTTTGAAGGCTAAGGAGATAATTGCGGGATGAAAGCGACTGCTAGTTTGAAGGAGCCCGTTTGATGAGTGTATCTTTTTATTGAGGATTTATTTTGTCCTCTGATAGTGTGTGTGTTTTAAGTGCTGTACAAAGTACCCACAGCAATGGAGAGGCATTTAAAACAATTACATTTGAATTAATTAATATAATGAATGACTGATAGGAAGATCAAATTGTTATCGTTATCTTTTAGTGATAAATGGAGGGTGGAGGGGAAGCAAAGAAGGAGTGCTGGCATAGCTGGCTCCAGCCTAATACATGTTTATTTAAGTGACTCTATACAAACATAACCCTGTATGTCAGTTAAATCAGCAGCATGTCAGTCGGCACTTCTGGTTACAGACTATTTCAGAGTCATTCATCATTCAACGCTATAAAAGCCATTTACCCTCAGCCCGCCAACCAATCAAGCCAACTAGAAAATGGAGCAGGAAAGAAGCACTAACAATTGTCCTTAGTTTCCTTTTAAGTTTTGCTGCAACAATTCAATACATCCTGTGTGGTGGGATAGTGGAGAGGTTTTGCTGAACTAAACAGAGCTTCCTTCACCAGGACATTAAAAGCAGGAAAGGGAGGAGAAAGAGAGAGAAAGGAGCAAAAAATGAGAGAGCAGAAAGTTAACCCTTGCTCCACCAGTTTTTCTTTCAGGCAACATTTACAAATTGCCTTTATCTATATCTTTCACACCCATGAATATGATTCTTAATTATTTTGTACCAGCTGTAAAGGCAATGCAAGGTCTCAATACACTGGGCAAGCTCTGATGTAAGTCATCATGGACAGGAGCTGCTCTGCTGCTGTTAAATTCAACATAAACCTTCCAGTGCTATTAGGGCTTGATGAGGGATTACCACCTCTTCACAAATGCCACCCTCCGAGCCATTCCTTTGTGCTCTGTGTTCCCCTGGGACTTTCTACAGGTAAATAACTTGAATCCCAGATGTCTGAGGATGCCATGGCCAGGGAATGCAGCATCCTGCAGAACACGAGGTTTTAGAAAATTGCAATTCTGAGGGGAGAAAATAATGACAAGAAGGTCTTTTCAGTCTTGAGTGGTCCCTCCTCTAATTTGATAACTAACTCCTGCTACTTTCTTCCCATTTGTGCTGATACATGGCTTAATCCTCCAAACTTTTACTCTCATGAGCAATCCTGTGAAGATAAATGAGACCTCCCTCATGTGACTGAGAGTGGGTAGGTTTCTGAATAAAACAATCAGCAAAATCAGTCAGTTCTCCCTTGTCTCCCTAGTAAAAGTCCCTCCATTATAAGTGCACTAGCATGCAAAAAATGGGAGTATTATTGGGTAATAATGTGTAAAATGGCCATATCCAGTTGCTTTTTGACTGTTTCACTATGGTACTTTTCTAGTTCTGTCTGTGCTCTGCCTGATTCAAATCCTCCCCTCATGTTTGTTATTAGTTAACTATTTCTTAATGGACCCCTTCATTTATGAATAAAACTCAACAGCAATTACAGCCCCAGTGGAGACCAGTACACTACCCATCTGCTCCATCACTCGCTCTCGGTGTTGGCATTCTGCACAAGTCCCAGCCCCTCTCATCGTAACAAGCTAGGATCAATTTTCCAGTGGCAGCTTGGAAATAATAGTACAAAATGTATATTAATACAGAAATATATTGTGAAACTGTCCTTAAACAAACAAATGAGCCACTTTAAAATATTACCACTATAAATGACCATGACAGTAGCACAGCACATATAATAAAAAATAACTACTGAAGAGAAGCTGCTGAATTACTATAGTAATAAACCAGATGTGATTATTATCATTTAACACAGTCATTGAATACCATGAATCCCTGAAGCCATTAAAATATTTATGATTAAACATTTGCTATTCCTTATAACAGAACATATAGTCAGGTACTAAAAAACTGTTAAAGTATTATTTTGGCTAATACATGCTAGTGCCATCATAAAGGTCAGCTACCGCTGTCTAAGCTTTCTGGAAAGAGCACCTAACAGCTGTCCTTTTTTTTTTTTTATTTTTTATTAACCACTATAAGGTTAGATACCTCTATAGCACATTATTATGTTCAATAGAGAGATATAGATATACGCCCACGCTTCCCTACATGCATCTATATAAAGGAACAAACACAAGTATCTGATTTTATTTGTGGAGGAATGGATGCTTTCTGTCTTCAAGGAATTAAAACAAAATATTTAACGCTTTTAGGAAAAATATACTTGAGACTAAGCAATAAGCATATGCAAAAATGAAGTCTAATTACCACCAGGAATTTTAGCATGCAGACACTGTATTACTGACTGAATACGTTTTATCTTGTGGGCACTGAATTTTTTTTTGTCACTGTTGGAAGTGCTTTCCTGCCTGTCTCTCCATGCTCTACAGCAGCCTGGTTGCCTACTGTTAAAGCAACCTCGGCTGATGTGACCTGCATGTGAGAGGTGCCTGTTACTGGTGTGAAGTGTGAGTGAAAATGGGTGGTGGTGTGCTGTGCGGGTGCCTGGCCCTCTTGGGGTGTGCGACCCAGAGCGTAAGGGCAGGACTAATTTGTGAGTGGGGTGAGGAAGGGCACTGCAGCCCTACTAGCCCATGATGGGAAATATTCCCTGGCCAAATGTGCATTGCAGCTCTCTGCAAGTGCATTTTGCTGCCAGCTGATGGGGATTCTCTCATAGCTCCGGCACTCTCCATTTCTTAGACACGGGGTCCCATAGGCTTTACCGACTGCGCTGTCACTGTGAGGTTGCTCTTTGCTACACACTGACAACTGTCAAGTCACAGATTTATTCTAAAGCTTTAATATCCGTCTCCCATAATAAGATGTGTTGTCTCATAAGTGCCTCCTAAGACACTAGCAGGTAAGAGACATCCTTCCCTCATACTCCTATATTCTTTTTTCCTACCATCACAGAAAACCAATTACTCTATCTGAACATTCTTGAACAAAAGGAAGTAAAAACTAAACCTCGACATGACAGGGGCAGTGGTATGGGAAATTCTGACTTCGCTTTAACAGGATTTCACTGTCCTGGCTTAGAAGGCAGCCTGCAAGCCCTGCGGTGGCTGGGGCAGGCAATGTGGGCTGCAACTGTGCATGGGGAAGGACAAGGAGCTTTAAACCCATGCTGCTTCCAGAGAAAAATGGGACTACGTCCTGAGTGGAACTATGCCTGCATCAAGCAAAGGTGAGTCTCCTTTGATAAGTCAGTCTGCTCTGGGTTCCACCCATCTCTCCCTTCTGACTCAAGGAGAAGTTGAGATGAGTGTAACTGAGGTGCCTGACCATTAGAAGGCTGATGTTAAGTAAGATGAAGCCCATCTTCAAGTAATGTGGAACAAACAAGCCTAAAGCCCTGCTTGCTTGTTGCCTGACTGTGAAGGCACATATTGTCCATCCTTGCCCCTCAGGTTGTGTTTTCCATCCTGAGCAGCTCAGCACTTGGCCCAGGACTGCCTGAGACACAGAAACTGAGCTCTACTCTGACTAAAACCCTTGGGCGATCTAAGTCCAATGGGCATTTGCAGAGGAAATGAACACACTGACAATTCTGGGGTCCACAGGAAATTTTGACAGAAAGAGGAGTAGCTGCTGCTGCTTTCTTGTAAATGAGAACATATGAGAAGTGCATCATGCCCTGCTTTGATATAAAAGCCAGGTGGCAGAACGCTTACCCAGGGAGTGGGAAATATGCATTCAGCTCTTTCCTCTGCTTGAGAAGATTCAAACTCGCGTCTTCTACAGCAGTGAAGTAGCCGGCTAAGCACAGGCTGGTCCCAGTGGTGTGTTAGTCATGTCTGAAGGTTGCCCTCTGGGGACTAATGTGGAAGTTTATCTAATTTCTCAGTCTGGCTAGGTCAGGACAAAGTGGAGAGGCATAACTCTGTGTGAAAGTGAAATAGAGAGGCGGCACTGATGGATTTAGGCAAGGCGGAAGCTGTGAAAAGGCTTTCGGCATTGCACTGCTGGAGTCAAGCATCTCGTTTTCACCAAAGATCCAGTTCAGAAGCCCTGTGCCCTCTCCCTGGGAACCCACGTGGGGTGTGGGTCCGGCTGCCTGCAGCACACACAGCTGAGGGTTAGATGCTGGATGCCACTTAAGCCTTTAAAGTTGTCTGAAGGGAATATTTGGAGCTCCAGTGCACTTAACCCAGTCACTACGTGGGGGATAGCGGGAGCAAGCAGTGAGTGTCAGTCAGGAGTGCCATTTTTAAGTTTCTCCCATGGATCTGATGGGCTCCTCCTCTAGCTCATGGCCAGCAGCCCTTCCTGAAAACCATTTGGCTCCAATTTCAAAAGCCGTTTTGACATGTCTACTGGCGGCAGCCACCACACAGCCTGCATACTTGGGTTTTTTTTTCTGTGCCATAGCAAGATTCAATGAGGCAATATGCGGGGATTGCACAAGTCCTGGTGTCAGGAATCCCAGTAATTAAATAAAGAATTTATTTTATTCTCCAGATGATCAGGAAGGACTCCAAAGGCCACTTGTGGTCTATGAAGATGACTATCTGAAAAGCCTCCATCTAGACTTGGGTGTTTTCTATTCATTATGTCTGTGGATATGCTACTTCATCCCTCCAGTAAACCCCATATACCTCCCTCTTGTGTCCTTTCCATCAGTATCGTCACCAGACGCTACCCGGTGTGAGTGGGAGCAGGTGCATTGTGACAAATTAGACAGCACTGCATCCAAAAATAGTTACTCTTGACCAAGGGCTGTGCTGATAAGACTTGTCTTCCATTCTCAGCCCTCTGAAATAAAGATTGCTTTAGTTTACCTATCAGGTATTTACTAGAGTTTCAGGCTTTGTGTTCAATATTAAACCAAGGATGGGGTTGGAGTTTCCTTGGATGGTATTGTTATATCCACAGGTATTTCCTCAGAGCTTAAAAATGTCAGAGAGTGTAGGGCCTCACTGGTGCTTAGGAGTTCCCCACTGTCTGGATTTACCAAAATCAAGTTTATGAGAGATTTTAGCTGCATCTAAAATAGAAAATAAGGGTATTGCAGCAGTCGATCCAGCACCCATCTTCCATATCTGCTCAGAGCCAGAGATATGAATCCAAACTCCTCATTCTCCTTCTCCTGAAATTTGAGGAAGCCTGGAGTTACTTCATGCTTGCTTTGATGAAATAAAGAACTGAAGAATCTGTTGGCATGAGTGGAGGTTTCACAAATTAAGAGCAGCTTTTAATATGATGCAAGATTTCTGTAAGCTTTCCATTATTCTGATTTATTAGTCCTCAAGACTATGTGGAAAGTGAACAGAAAGCATACGTGAAAAAGAAATTAAATTATAAGAGCTTTCACTATTCTGAGGCAGATTTGGACTCCTGCACTTGCAACTCATAAGGCATGATTGTGCTGTGCTGTTGCAATGGACTCCAGGTTTTGGATGGATACATTTGTTAGGGAGCAAAAACATGGGAAAAGTTTACCTCTGTCTTTTGATTTTGATAAAATCCTGGACTTTTTTGGCTTCTGCCTGTCCCCAAGGGCATAGATCCAGGCAAAACAATATCCAGGAAGGGAAAACATGGGAGAAAGCACCCAGAATTACCTAGCTAATCAAGAGAAATGGCTGACTTGTATTGCAGGAAGGTGTTTAGCTGGGACATGTCCTCACTGGGTTCATCCAGATGAGAACTGACACTGGTACTAAACACCAAAAGGTGAGCATCAGTGCAAACACTGTTTCCTGTACTCTGCGGAGTGTCTTCCCACAGCTCATTTTGGATCAGTGATACTGTAGCTGCTCTAGCTATGTTTTGTGAGTTTGATAGAGATTCCTACAGTGCCAGGGCTCAGAAAACAACAAATGGCTCTGACCATGCATTGGAATCAAAAACCTGATTTCCTGCCAGTATGGCTCTTACAGGCAGAAGAGGACCAGGACACAGATTCGTATGATACAGCAAGGAGAACCAATCAGAAAAATGTTGTTAGTAGTGCATGCCGTCTGAAAAAAGAGTCCTGTTAAAATCCAAGTCACTGCGACAGTGTTGCTTTCCTTCCTCCCTTCCTCACTTCCCAACTTCCTTCCCTCCTTCCCTCTGCTTCCCTCCTTCCTGCCCTCCCTTCTTCCCTTCCTTCCTTCCTTCCTTTCTTCCCTCCCTGTCTGGACATTTTGAGGAAAGGCATTGAATTTTTCCTTTTCAAGTACTTTTTCTTTCTGAATTATTATGTTTCTGTGGCATGGTATGTTTTATAATATGGTTGTGAAAATAAAATTAAATATTTTGGGGAGGGTTTTTTTCTTTATCTTCCAAACAAAATGAAAACAAAGTTAAAATCAAGAAATTATCTGACATGGGATTTCTATTCTCTGTGTAGATGAATGACAACTGAGATCACAGACAGTAAATTTTAGAACAAAAATGCTCAGGTTAGATTTATCACCATAAATCATTGGCATAAATAGAGGTATGTTGATTATCATCACTTGGGTATCTCCTGTAGCTGATGTTTTACTCCATTTCTCTATATTTCTACTAGAGTTTCATCAGCACAAAAAAATCAAAGAAGCAATAATACAAAAGAAAAAGTACAGCCAGCCACTTACTACCCAGTGCTTTATTTTCTCCATAATATTTTCAGAGTGTTTTGGGGAGTAATTTTAAACAGTCAAGTCAGAGTCCACTGAGAATTGATTTTTGTGACCTCACATATTGTAACAGAAAATTATAACAGGAAATAAACCATTAAGTGATAAACAAGGTAACATGGATACAATTACTTTCAGAACATAATTTTACCCACTCTAGTTTTGAAAATGAAGAGATAGTACTGAGTGGAACACCTCAATTCTGAATGCAAACTGTACAATCTATTATATTAAACAAAGTCAAAAGCAATGTGAAAGATCTTGAATCTATTCAAGGCATGCACCTCATTACAGACTTAGCAAATTAAAACACAAATAGGATTAGAAAAGAATAATGTAACAATCTCCCACTATGGTCCCTGGAGCATTAAGTCATAAATTGGGTTTGCATTAAATTGTGCCTGCAGTATTGAATTCAGGGAAAGAGCTATAGGCTGAAGATAAACCTTGCTAGGCTAGCCAACTTTGGTACTGCTGTGTGTTTTCATAAACACGCAATGAATTTGTTGGAACCTAAAAAGGCACATTCAAAACCATGTATTTCATATCTTAATTAGAAAATGCAGATACGGTATAGCAATTTCTGGCTATACCAAAGCCAAAAGTGGCAGGCATTTGAAATTGTTGCTTCACCTGAAGATGTTGTTTAAATATGGAAGTTAAGCATTTTTCATCAGATCACCTACTGTGTTTCCACAAGTTTTCAGGTTTGCACAAACCTCTAGCATGTTACAAGCTTCTTTTTAAGTGGAGGAAACAATCTTACCCCAAAAGACTAGAGAGAAGCTGAGTTTCCGTATTACAAATGTATTCTGTTGTTATGGGAACTAAAGTGGTGAGTGATGAGAAAAGGATCCTTAGCTAACAAAGACTGGCTTGATGATATTATGGCAGTAGCTATACAAAGTGCAAACAGATCTGCAAGAAATAAATAGAGCTTCTTTTCTTAAGGAGATGCAGACTCCTGAAAAGTATTGACTCTAAAGAGAGTCAAATTTAACCTTTGTGTGACCCTAGACAAATTACTGAATAATACTAGGAATTAATTTTGTTAATTTTTCCTTAATAAAGGCTTTATCCTTCAAAGTTATATTATTACTGTCATCATCCTCCTAACTGTCATTTCGGGGATTGCTAATAGCAGCTGCTCTGGTTAAGGTGCTTGTCATTTCACACTACAAAGGAGCTTTCATATAATATTATATGGATTTTTTTGCACCTTCTCTTTTAGGGGTTCTCATGGCTCCATTGGTCTGTAGCAGACTTTTGCAATTTGGCAGGCAGAAAGCCCTTCAGGCTAGGTAACTGTCTTTTCTTTGTCAAAGCATCTTTTCTCAACTTTTGTTGCTACAATCTCTTAGCATCTGCCAATTCCCTCCCCTAGTTGGCACTGCACAGAACTGTACTAGCGGCATGCTAAAATAATAACACAACCCATTAGTATTTTAAGTCTAGTCTCACAGCTGCTGCCAAAAGAGCACACGCTATCCTGGGAACACTTGGATTTTGATAAAGCGGCTGGGGAGAGAAGCGAACTTTGTGCAGTGACTAGGGGATGCTGATACCAGGAACTGGTGCAAATTGATGGGACCGCAGAGCCTGTATCTAAACAGTGGGATCCAGGGACATTCACATCTGAATTTGTGTCAGGGCATCAGCGGAATGGCATGTCGGGCTACAAGCATGCTATTCTTCATCTCTTCCCTGCAAGGGTTTCCAGGGATGGGGAGGCACAGGGGCATTGCCATGGTATGGCAGCCCACTCTGGGGGGACCAGCTCCACAGCTTGGACGTGGCAGCAGCGCCTCACCTGAGACTCATTCCTCGTCCTATATGAATTGCGAGGAGGCAGACAGTGAAGAGGCTGAACCTCATTTCCTAGACATAGGATGCAAGGGCGCTCAAGGCCAGACCACATGCATAAGGTCTGGTCCTGGCCAGTGTAGGGGTGCTCCAGCTCTCAGCAGCAATGATGCCCAGTTCTGGGGAAGAGGATGCTGAAAAATGGGGCATCTGGGGTCTATAGGGCTACATCTAAACTGAGGCTGCTGGGATTTCTTCCCCGACCCCAGGTCCTGGGGCACACACAAGGCTCACCAGGGGTCATGTACCCAAAGCTTGTGTGCACGTGCTGTGCCGTGCACGCTCCAGCTGGGGCTCCAGGCTGCAGTCAGGGGAGCAGGGGTTTAGGGGTCACATCGCAGAGTTTACTGGGCCCTCATTTTAGATCCAATGAGGTTTTACCCTGGCCTGGGGGTCAGAGGGGTCCCCTCTCCCTCCTCCGTTTGCCAGTGGAGAATTTGTTGGCTAAACAAGGCTGTCTCCTCCTCCTGGCTGACAGCTCCCTTCTGGAGCAACCTTTTAACATTTTTCTTGATTTTCTTAAACAGCAAACATTAGACACATTAAGAACAGCAACAACAAAATCATTAAGCACTATAACATTCTCTGAGGACCCTGACGAATTCTTTAATCAGGTTATGGAAAATTCATTCCTCTTCTAGCCATTTATCTTCTTTGCTTATGCACATAGCGAGTGACCCACTTCTGAGCATGAAAAATAACAACAAAGAAACAACCAAAGATTCTTCATTATTAATGGATTTATGTACCATTTATTTTGCTTTATTGGAAACCAAATAACCGAGTTCATTCATTCCAATTAAATACAGCACACACTAATTGTCTATCATTTCTATCAGTGAAGCCAGTTCTCTCACTTCAAAGTCACTACTTGACCTCAGTGGGGACAGGATCGGTATCGTGCTTCCTTCTATAATGATTGATTGTTTGCATTAAGATGGAGAAGCATAGACTGAAATTAGGGGTATACTGTGCTTTTGTCCCTGCATTAGCTTACACCTCCAGTCCCCCATACAGACACAGGGGCTATAAACCCAATGTTATCATTTCATGAACAAATACTGGAGACTACATCAAGTCAAATTTGTCCCCAAATTTGCATGATTTATAACAAGTATAATGTATCTATTGTCATGTAATAAGAGATGCATAGATCTCAGGCACAGATCTCTAATGAAAATTCTATGAATAAAAATAAGAAATGTGATGAGTAGGTTTATATTAAAAATGACTTGTTAAAAGCAATAAGGCCTTAGTCTCAGCCTTGGCCTAAAACCACTGAATCAGTCAGGTAAACTGGACAGAAGTTGGTGACCAAGGAACTCCTTGTTACATGAGTCTTGCGCTGATGTGATTCATATTTTGGCAGCTAAACCAGAACTCTCCCAAAAAGGCAACTTCAGAAGAAATAGTCTCACCATTTTATTCAGGTTTCATATCAGGTGATTTTTATTCTTGACAAAAATATTCAAAATGAAACTCACTTGATGACAGAAGTACAGGAAGGTAAAGTAGCAGTAGACACTGCAAAATGTACTGTAGAAAGTTAGTTATATCAAGCAAAGCTGTTCATTAGTATAGGCAAGGATACTTCTCATTTTAAAGAGACTATATTGCGTTTTAACTGGCAATTAGTTGCTCAAAATTGACATGGATTAGGAATTCCAATGCCAGCCATAATGGAAGTAACAGCATTGATAAAGATCTTTACCAGTACAGAAAAAAACCCCAATAACCTAACCCATTTCTTTAGACTGAAAAATATATTTTGTTACATTCCATGTTGATTTTTATTTTCTCTGTTAAAACATAGTTTAAAAAGAGATTTAAATCTAAGGTTGTTTTATCAACACAAAGCTGACTAGATATGAAATATTGCTGAAAAGCTGTTAAGAGGGCACCTTATGGTACTTAAAGAAGCTGGGAGAAAAGGTCAGAGGAGAATCTCAGGTGGAGAAACGTAATAGAACCAGGCTGCCAAAAATAGAGAAAAATAAATAGTAAATACTAGGAAATGTAAAAAAGATCATCTTTGTCACTGTGCATGACGTAACTCTGCAGAACAGCTGCTAGTAGGCTTTAATGCCATGTCAGTGACATTAACACTGCTTATGATTTTCTTTTATGTTTTCTGACACAGCCCTCCAATCATAAGCATTTCTAAAAACTTACCACAGAAGACGGCAAGGTATTTGCCCACAGGGACTGGACTGGCAGGAACCCAATCAGTCTCTTTCCTGCAGTAGAAATTTGTCATTTCAGGATCCAAAGATGTTTTGAGTGGGCATATTTTCTATTTTTATTCCCTGAGTTATTACAGAATATGAATGTCAATAATAGATAAGCACATCGCAAACAGACTCAGCAAGTTCTGCCTTTTCTGCCCCTGGAGAGCCACCGCTCAAGCAATATCTCAGTGCTAGGGTGACAGTTCTCCCTGGAGGGGGACAAGAGACAAATCCCTTCCACTCCACAAGCCCCCTGGCCTGCACCATCTGATGAATTTATAGTCTCCAATACAGTTAGGTGTGTATAATTCAATGTATTGCTGAAGACCAGTTACTGTATTTTATAGCTGACATTACAGGGGATATTTTTTTCTACAAAATAAAACAATATTTGTTTCCTGAAAGGGAAATGTGCTGTCTGTAGCTATCAGCAGCCAACAGTTGCTGCTGGCTAGAGCTAAAGGAGAAAAAAGAGGTGGATTTTACTTTAGCGATATTGGGAAGAATAATTTATCATTTGTAGTGCTTTTTCAGGATCGGAGGGCCCATTTGAAAGTCACTATACGATGACTGCTTTATTGTACTGTATTAAACAATTGCATTAAAAATAAGGGTTACAGAAGATATCCTGACATGTTGAGTGCTGCAACTGAATCTGGATTTGTACGCTGTATGTGAGTCTGTGTGTAGGGGTGTGGGGAGGGTTGTGGGGTGCGGGGTGCCTATCACTTTGAGGGTCTATAGCTATTTGCCATCAGGATCTGATTCTGTAATTTCCGAGCACTTTACAGAAATTCATCAGTCTGCTCACACAGTATGTCTGTGGGGTAGAAAAGTGAATATGAGTTTGGAGGATTTGGGTTTTCCTTTGCTTTTGGCCCAATTTCAGAGCTTGGGAAAGCACTGATGCACGATTATGTGGCTTGCTACCAGGAAGATAGAGCTACTTTGAAGCATTAAAGGCAAAAAGGACATTCTGAAGAGTACTTGGTGTCAATCCAGAGCTGCAGGTCCGTATCAGAACAGCAAACCAACACCACTGATATCTGCCCCAAGAAGCCTCCATCGGACTTGTCTGGGGCCACAGGAGGAATTTCCCTTACCAGAGGGATTACAGATCAGCTTCTCCTGCCCTACAAATCCCTTGCTTAGAACATTCATTTTTAACTGGTTCATGGGATACTGGTTTTGGAGGTTTGGGTGGACAAAATTTTCTTTTGATAGGATGTATTTTAAGCATATAGTGGACTAGTTAGCATTGCATATCAGGTCAGGTATTAGCTCTTGCAAAGAAAATCACATATACTACTGTCCCGTCATACAGAGACTTCCTATTTATTTTTTTGTTGTTGCTTTTAAGCTAAAGGAAAGGACACCTGGGGTGTAAGAACACGTCTGTGAAGAAAGAGCAATTTTTTTCTACCTCCAGGCATCAGGTTATAAGAAATTATTCTCTTCCATGGTTTACATTTTTGCTGCGAAATAAATGCTGCAGAGGAGTTCAAGGAAGAGCTGTCAATAAGCAGGTAGAAACATCCAAAGGCTGCCCTGGTAGAAAGCTGTGATAATGCTACAGCTTCTACAACAACATTTAAAAGGCCTGTGAATCATCAGCAAATGGGTAAGATGGCTTGTAAGGATGTGGAGACCTTATACGTGCTTTGCACGAAAAAGCATGTACTATTTGCATTTTGCAGCAATATAGTACAGTTATTTGGCCTTTCTGCCATGGTGACCCTGTCCCAGACCTGTTGAAGGTGTATGTGCCTCCAGGTCATGAACCTGCAGTCCTTTGGCAGGTGTGAGACAAGCTATGAGCAGCTCTTGAGAGGACTCAGACGTGGACTTTGAAAGCATCAGAGGATATTTGGAGCACAGCATGCCTAAACCACATGACGGACAGGGTCTGCCACCTCTGGAGTGGTGTGTGATGCAGTGGGGACCTGGGTGACATTTACTGGGTCATTGTGCACAGCTGATCTCCAGGCATCTCAAGTAGACCCGTGTGTCTACAAGTGAGGAAGGCAGCATGTTTTAGGAAATAGCCTGCCTTTCGGAGAAAGCCTCAGCACTTGGGCAGTCCATCAGCCTCTCCATGAGCTCCTGTATCTCTTGCTGCTCACAATTCATTTCTCCCAGGCATTAGCTGTAATGAAGATGGGACGGTCTACAACTTTATGACAGTTCCATTTATTTCTACTATTTTCATGTAAACCCAAGCAACGAGCAGCAGTTGCTTCCTCTACAGCTTGATAAATGTCAGTATTAATTAAAATTGTTCGGAGTAGGGTTGGGTTTTTTTCCTCTCTCTGCACCAGGCTGGCAGGGAGGAGAAACCTGACGGGCAGACGCAGCTGCTGAGCTGTTGACTGGAAATGTCGTCACTGGGAATGAGGCAAAGGAGCGGTAGCTGGTCTCTGACAAAGTGCATTGGAAATAGTGGAAGCGTTTTGTCACTTGCACCGCGCTGCCACTCAGCACAATGTGGGGGAGGATGTCTGGATATGGGTCTTGAACTTAATCCTTTGCTCCCCCGGCTGGGAAGTCTGCAAAGGCAGCTGTTCAGCCCATATGGAGGGGATAGTGCTCCCCCACCACCGCTATCTAATGATGCTTTCCTGACTGACACTACAGAGAGAGCCCTTGATTCAGGAGGGAAGGTCAACATGACACAGTGCCTTTTAGGATGCAGGGGGAAAAAACAGGGGACACCCCCCCTCAGTAAACGTCCCTGTGCCACTGTGTATTTGCATGCACTTTCTTCTGACACCAACCCCACCGGGACGTTCATAAACCCAGTATCTTCTGTCACCCTTGGAGGCACTCAAGCAGCAACCAAAATTATGCTTCAGTGGTCATGGATGTGCCTGTTTCCAACTGTGGCAGGTCTGAATGCAGCCAAGGCACCACTCTGATGGTCGCAGGGCTGGCATCCTCATTTCTGTTACCACTGTGAGCTCAGAGGAGGCCATTACTATCTGCTACAGCTAATTTTCATACAAGATTATGAAATAATTATTTTCTTTTTGATTCCCAAACTTTACTAACAACAGAGGGAAGAAATTCAAGTGAACCCATAGGAATTAAGTGCACATGTTCTGACTTGGACTGAAACGTGCGCTCCATTGTCACTCAGGCACATCTCAACAACCTCCCTAGAGTGTTTTTCTTGCGGGGGGGAGAAAACAGCTGGGCTTGCAGAGCGGGACCCATCCCTCTTTTGCAAAATGTCGTCAAGAAAAAAGATGAACGGTTTTACAAGCACTTTTCCTAAAGTTCTGTGTTGTTCTCTGAGAAACTGAAGTGGAAAGAGTGAGCGGAGACTAGGGAAGACAATAACCTCCCCAGATCAAAGGGTGGATCCTAGTGAATAAAGAGCTGAAAAGGTTTTGGAATTGCAAAATAAGGTTTTTGTAAAACTGCGGTTTTTGTTAGACACAGATGGAGACCTAGGCTTGATTTGCAGAAGCACTTAGTGAAAAAAGGAAATATACTTCCCCCTGGCATCCGTAAAAATCTCATCTACAAACACAGGTGTGGAAATGTAATTAAGTGAATATCACTATTGTAAATGATGACTGAGTTTCATTTCTGTATTGAGCTTTTTTCTGTTTCTTTTTCAGATTTCTGGTACCACAGGCTGTTTCTTCTAAATACCATCTCCTGCAGCTACACCTTTATTCAGGTACAAGCCCTAGTTCCCTTGCTCTTGTTTGAATTTACTGTAATCCTTTGACTGAGCACTGTGTTTGTTTCTGGTGCTGGTCTGTAAAAAGTGTGTTTTTCTAGAAAGACACTGACTTCTAAAAACCTGACATCGGTCATACCAAGTGTAGTAGTCTAAAAAAAATTGCAAGTAGAAGTGCCTTTTACCAGCACAAAAAATAAAAATCAAGACTCTCCCCACCTGTCCTCCTGGTCTAGTCTTACAATGGGTTAGGATTTCTGTCTGTATGCTCAAAAGAAACCTGATTTCTGTAAATTTCTTTTTAATAAAAATGTGTTACCTATGATAAATACATACTGCCTAGGTCAAATGAATCTGATTGTGAAAACATATTGAGCAAAAGTATTGGTAGGATTTAATTTCATCTCTTTAAAAAACCAAAACAAAACACCAAAAAACAAACTGTAGCTATTGAATGCTGGTTTGAATTAAATTCTATTTGTTTTAATAAAAGTGTAGTGGCCTGAGTGTACATATATTTGTTTTAGTGGCAGTGCATTGGATCCAATAAAACTATATTGGCTTCACTGCTTATGTCTCCTTTTCAGAGAAAATGGATTGAATGGAAAAATGAAACAGGCATGAATCAGCCAGCCCTGAGGTCTCTGCTCAACTCCAGCATCCAAATAAACTGGTAAAAAAAAAACAACTGTATTACTAAACATTGCTTTTAAATTTAAATATGTTTTAATGTCAAGGCTGCACATGAGGGGTTTAATTGCCTCTGTAAAAGAGAGCAGTTTTCAGAACCAGACTTGGCTGTGGAGGGTCAGTGCATCTGCTGGCGGCTGCAGAAGTAGAAACCTAAGCTGGCTTTGGCTCTCCATTCTGCTGGTGTAAGTCAGGCTGGTTCGCAATAAAGGCACTCAGCTGATCGCCACATATCTGTGATAGTGCAGATCGAGTGTCAGCAGCCTCGGCGCAGGGGCACCTCTATCCAAAAGTGCAGGCACACGCAGCACGGATGTAAATCATGTCCGCATTGGGTGCTAGCTGCCAGGGGCTAGCATTCCCGCGGGGGCCCGTCTGCTGCAAGGGTTTTATATGCACTCCCCCAGGAACGGTCACTTCTGTAACCTGGAGGGAACGCTATACTCATCTACTTTTGCACCAGATCTCACAAATGTCTGTGTTTTCTATGCAGCAATAATACCTGTACGTGTTACTGCAGGTAGGAAAGCCACCAGAGGCCAATGAGGGGCTGATCTGAGGCATGTTCACAGTGGCTTTTCAGAGTGATATGCAGTAGCTTCTGCTAAATGGTAGTAAGGACATGCTCAGCAGAAAGTCTTAAGTAAGTTAAAGTGTGATTTAGCCATTTGTTTTACATTTGCAAACTACACTGTCCCCAGTTTTTAATGAGACCTGGAGAGAGCAGCTCTGCGCAGCTGGTTGATGCTCATGTTGAACACGGGAACTCAAATCATCGCTCTCTCGCATGCATTTGTTTGTTTGCAAAATCATTGTCACCCTTGTGTCGACACTCCTAAAAATGTCACCAGGTGCCCTTTCTAAATTCCCTAAATTGAATTAGAAAAGGAAAAGGCATCCTGTCCTTTTCCAAGCTTCCCCAGTGCCGCCTTTACAGCCAATGCAACTGAGGGAGAGCTCCACACCTCTGAGGTTAGAAAGGACACTTCACTCTCAGTACGGCAAGCACCATCTGGATATTTGCTAAGGGGTGAAATGGATGCTGTTGGCTGGCCTGGCTTCTCACATACCTTAAATTGCTGTAAGCTGACAACCCAACCTGAGTAATGCTTTGTTTGATGCCGTGCTTCCTTTTAGGTGACTGGAATCAGGTCGTGTGAATCCAAATCTGCATGTTATTCCTTCGTGAGAAAACATGATCTGCATCAACTCATTTACAGTTTTTGCTGAACTGGGTGCCCCTGGGACTGTGGGAGCCAATCCAAGTGAGGAGAATTTGGCTGCAGCAGTAGTTTAGCTGTGGGAGAGGAGATGGCTGCCGGCTTCTCCAGCCCTGGCTCCTCAGAAAACTGTGAATGAAGAAATAATTCAAAGAAAAGCAAAACAGCTGTTAGTGAAGCAATATTCTGGTGAAAATCCAGCTGAGGAGTGGGTTTGAGAGTATTGCACTGAGCATCACCAACAAAATCCCCATGACCTTGTGGAACTGGAATCTAAGTTATATGCACTGCAGTCAGTTCATACATTCCAGGAGCGAGCTGTCTCCCGAGCACAGGGTGGCCAAACCAGGTTTGTGATAGTTGTGAGGGCTTCACCACCATGCACATGATAGTGGTGAAGATCGCAGACCTCATGAAGCATCTAGATAATTGATTTGAGAGTGCTAGGGAAGATCGGTTGGTGCCAGTAAATAAAAAGACTTCATGGGGATATTCTCTGAGATGCTCCCTGCACAGACCTGTGCAGAAATGCAGATACCTGTGAGGAGCTGAGAGAGGAGTTTGGGTTTTTTTAATTTCCTAAATTGGAAATTCTTGCAGGACCCTACCTGGGAAAAATGGGCTCTACCAAAATCAAATAGGACCAAGTAGTTGGCACTTATAGTGTAAAGGGTTAAAGGAGAATTCTTAACTAGAAGCTGGAATAAATCTGGGTGCAGAGGAGTACACAGTGTGAAGTGACACCATCTCCAGGGGTGACAACGTAAATTCTGTATCAGAAAGGGATTGGATAAATTAAGGGAAGACAAATCCCACCAGGGCCATTAAATTCTATTGTCCAGTTCCTCCCGGTTGCTGGAAGCTGGAGGTGTAAAGAGGGGATTTATCAGAGGCGCCAGGTCAGGTGGTGGAGATGGGTCTTCACAGCCTCTTTTCTTGATGCACGATCCCCACACCAGAGTGATGGAGGTGGTGAAGGAGAGATCTTTAAACCACCTGCCCACTGCAAGATCACCTGCCTTGGCCCCATGTCCCCCCCACAGTCCATCTCTGCCCCTTCTCACCTGCCACCCTCGCTCCCCCATGGCCACTATGCAGTGCCAGCATCTCATCCCAGCCTCCTCTGGCCAATCCTCCGCCTTACGATGAACAGACACCGACAGCTTTTCTGATGACCTGGGGACTTTGCAGCCACCTGAGCAGCTCATTCAGGGATCTTCTGCACTCTTTATCCTCTGCCCAGTCATGTGGGAGATGCCTTGTTTGAGTCCTAAATATGTTTCACTTAAGTCATGATGATGGTGTACTAAAGTGCTGTAATCTTTGCTAGGTCTCTCTTTACATTGCTGTAATTACCATAATAAGCTGTTTTAACTGGCTCTTTTATAAGTAACAGCAACATAAAAATATCTCAGCATGTTTTCCTTTAATGAGCTACAACTTCTGTGTAATCTTCCCTACACTTTCCTCAGGGTCTCTGTTTGCGATGGATGCGGCATAGTTTTCATCTCCTCCCAATCATCATGCTACTTCACCTCTGAGCTAGCAAGCTGGCCCTGGGACCCTTCGCCAGGCTTTGTCTGGGCTGCTCCAATCTGGTAAATGCAGTGGTGGTGATGCTGAGTGATGCCAGCATGCGGCACAGGAGCATTCTCCCTGCTAGGCCCCTCCACTAGCAGAAAAGTTTTTGGGAAGCCTCAGGGAGCAAGTCGACTTTGTGGGTATCACGACCAGCTCAGTCGAGGGAGGGGAAGGAACATTTGCCGCCATGGCCATGGGCCCTGCCAGCATGTGGGTCAGACCGCCCGGCTGCTGTGGATGCCGCAGGGAATGTGTTACCATCACCCACATCTCGTGTCCATCTAAGGACACCAGCAGGAAAAGTGATGACAAAAAGGATTGATACCCAAATGCTAAGGCAGAAGTTCGGTGCCGGGGCTGGTAACTGATACAAGTGACTACAGACGAGCTGTGAAGCAGAAAGGGTTTTGACTATGCGGCACAGGGATTTGAGGGACAGCTGCGGAGAGCTTTCTCTGTCATTGCCGCTGGCAGAAAGCGCTAACATGGTCGGGCAGTGCCTCCGCTCCAGCCATCCGTTCACGCCACTGCCACCCAGCTCCATCAGACTGGTCTCGAGGAGTGCCTCTGCCCCTCGGCCCTCGCCCCCCGAATGCTGCTGCGGGAGAGCCAGCACACGGGTGTGGAGCACGGTCCAAAAAGCCTCAGTCAATTATACCACCGTAATATCACATCAGCGAACTCACAGTTTGACTGCTTACGGCAGATGGACGAACACTTGTCGGTTATCTGGTGCTGAGCGAGAGGCAGATTTATTTCCAGAGCTTGCGACTCTCATTTCTCCCAGCTGAAGCTGCAAGGCAGAGTGTGCATCTGTGATATGTTTTTTTTTCAGGCGCAGCTATGTTGCAGTGAGGTCTGTCACCAAAAGCAATGGGATTTTTGGCGTGTTTATATGGGGAAGGCAGAAAGGAGAGTGGAAGGCATCTCTGCTTTCCATAGCACTGGAAGCTGCTTGAATTCACAAAAGCATGAACTGAATTTCCAAATCTCAGCCAGTCCCTGTGTGCACTGACAGCTGGTTCACCAGCAAAGGACTGCAGAGCCCTGTAAAGCAGGGTGAAAAGCACCGGGTATCTGCATTGGGGTGATATTAATGTGCACCCTAAAAATAAAGGAAACCGTGAATTGCCACCTTGGAGCTGGCCAAGGGTCCACTCAACCCTGTCTCCAGTCCTGGCCATCAGCAACACCAACTGTTTCAGGGGAATGGAAGGAAACCCCTCAGAGTCAGCTGCACTGGTCTCTTGAGTAAGGCTGACTTAAAACCTGAAAGTAATGCACAGGCTACAGAAGTAACTGCACTTGCTACAAAAACAGCATCATATGCTTTCTGCCAACATTTCTCCAGCAAGACATCAGTGCAACATGACAACTGCTAGCAGGCAGGATCTAACAGGGACTGAAATATATTCCGAGGTGTGAGATTTACTGAAATCTGTAAAGCAGCATCTGCAAGAACTTCACTTACTAGCCACTCAACAAGGCTCTTTTATTTCTCGAATATCTCCTTGTAGGAAATTTGGAAAAGATGTACAATTTGCAAATGACAATACCGCTGCTAAGGGATATCTCCTTTTTAAAAATGCACTATAAGATTTTATACTTTACTGAGTTTTTCTTTAAGGGATGGGTAACATTTGTTGGAAACTAGTCCTGAACTCAATCAGCTGAACTTTCAGTTCTTTCATCTTTAAACCTGGCCATGGAGGGTTATTAATACCTCCTGACTGGACAATGTTTTTGGTAGAAAGACCAGTGGAAAGTACACATCAAAAGGGTACCAATTTGCTAAACAATTTTCTTTGTTAATTTTTGATGTGGTCTGGCTTAGAATAACAGAAGTAATTTCATTTGGAGCAGGTAGAATATTTTGAGATGCCACTTTCCATGCCCCCCCCCGCCCCGAAGAAAAGGTAACATAAGCAAAAGAGAAAAAAATCAGGCACTGTGCTTATTGCAAGGAAATCTGTTTATGCATGATTTGAAATCAGAGCAGAGTTTCACTTCATTCTGTCTTGTGTTGTTGTGTTTCATATTTCATGCTTTAGTTAACACTTATTTAGTCTACTTCTAGAGGCTGTGACAGGTTGTCCCAAAAGTTTTTAGACTTGCTGAGCATACTCTCTACAGAGCATATCAAAACGAAAGGAACAAAGAATTCATTCATCTTTATGCAAAAAAAAATTAATATTTTAAAGACCCAACCTTTACTTCTGACATCGTAACATGAAACACGTAAGTCATCAACATATGAGTTACCAACAGCTTTGAAGGAAACAAGACAATTTTGTGTGGAATTTTCTTTCCATAATTCAAAGAAATACAAGGGGAAGAAATTGGTTCTCCTCCTGAATTTTGGTGAAAAAAAAAAAACCAACAGTGCTATTTCCCCCCCCAAAATTCCACTTTTCAGTCAATTCTAATTTTAGCCAGTCTCAGGGACTTTATAGAAACTTTTCCTTCTTCCTAGTCACATCTCTATGGGGAAGGAAGATATGACCAACCCGTAAGGGTCAGTCCTGTGCTTGTCAGGTTGTGCTTTGGCTACTTCATATGCTGACCAGGTCCAATTATATCAAAAACATTTTAGAAATGTGGTAACACCATTGCAACCATCAGCGCACAGAGGATCCTTTGGGAAGAGGAAAGCAATGGGTGGAGGTGAACGCATGTCGCCAGGACTGTGAAATTCCGACTGTATTTCTTCCTGTTTTCCCAAGCCAGGCACTCTGGCCCTCGCCACAAGAAAACACCAATCTCATGGATTCGAATGAGCGTCTTGCTTTGCCATGTAGGCGTGACAAAGGGCGCTACATTTATTTTGGCGCAAAGGCCCTGCTTCTCCCTAGCTTAGTCCCGGAGCAGTCAGTGTGACTCTGGAGCCTGCACAAGCCAGGGTGGTTTTAATGCACCACTTCTACCCAGATGATACCCTCGCCCCCCGCCTCAAGGATTTCCATCAGGATCTGACAGCTGGGCATCAGCTGGGCTGACTTGGACCCTAATTGTGTTTCTTGTGCTGGTGGCTGCTAGGAGGAGGGCAGAGAGATGCACCGGGGGCTCCCCCGGGCTCCTGGCTCCCTCCTGCTTGGGGATGTTTTGCCTCCCAAGTCTAGGAAATGACATCAGTGCTGAGCACACCCCCGCTGTTTCCCAGCTCCTTTATAAATCTGCCACTAAAACGCACAACAGAGGGGTCCTTTAAAAACCATGGGAGAGAGACTCTGCAGCAGTCATTTGATTTCTAGGCTAATTAAAGGCGTGCACAGAGACACACTCACACACACACCTGCTAAATAATCAGGCAGGCAGTGCGGCACTACATTTTCATTACTATCTCTGCCCCCCACCCCATCCCTGTGTTCGATGCCCCAGGAAAGGCAATTACCCAGTTCGCTTTCCTCAGTGCCTACCTACAGCTCAGGAAACACTTCACCAGACGGGCAGTGCCCGATGCCTAATGACGTCCTCAATCTTGCTTTATAGATGTAGCTGCAAAAAAAATCTTTTTTTTTCCTGGCTGCATCCCTGCTTCTTTGGATTTTATCTATTTGGTCACCCTGTGTGTTGCAAGCAATGTATTTTTTGTGGTTAAAAAATAAAACAAGGACCGGGGTGAAGACTGGCATTTCTTCTACCGGGGAGCACTGCTGCTCACTTGAGCTGACACTGAGCACACTCATCCCCAGTCTCTCCTGCTCGCCTTTGCCATTGAGGAAATTCAATCCGCTGCCATGTCATTGTTATAATAATCTCCAGCTCCTGGACACCAGTCTGAGTATGACAGTCACACAAAACCGATGTCACACTCATCTCGGGCAGGCTGTGTTTCAATGGTACATCTTCATTCCATGTGGCTGCTGCACTGCCTTCTACTCGTCATTCCCCTTTGTGGTGGCTTGGGGCTGGGCAGCGTGAGGAAGAGGAGCTGGCCGTGGCACTCCTTCCTGCTACGGCTTTTCTAGACCTGACTTCTTTTTTCTTTCTCCCCCAGAGCAAAATTCCTCACTTGTGTTGGTCACTACAACCTTGTTCTGTGCTCTGACCTTGGCCACATGCAAAACGTGGGATGCTTTTCAGGTATGTCCCCGTAGCTCCTCCGTTCCTCTCTGAAAACTTCCAGTGTCTCCTCTTTTCCAACCCAATCAGGTTTTTAAGAACTTTCTTCTCTCAGTTTCAGGCTCTTTGCAGTCTTGCTTCTTTCTATTTATTGCTCTTGATTCTTTCAAGGAAGCCAGCATTTCCAGATTCCATTTTTTTAACAAAACAGCTCTCATTCATTTTTCAGTACTGTATCTTATGTGCAGGATATCGCTCTTGAATTATCCACAGGGCCTTGGTTTCTTCCTGTCCCTCCTCAGCTTTTACCATGAGAGTTTGTTCTATTAGTGGTTCAGAAAAGGGGCAATTGGAATAAATGAAATTTATTTTAAAATACAGGTTCATGCTGTGCTTTTTTTTTTTTTTTCTCTGCCTTTTATATGCTGGATGCATTGTTGGTTTATGAGCTTTTCTAAACAGCAGCTATGTCTTTTTAGACACGCAAAGAATAATTCAGGGTAATTCAGCCTGATACTGCAGGTGTCCCTCCCAGCTGAGGTCTCCTTCAGCAAGCGCTGCCAAGGGGGATAGGTGCTCATTAAGACCCTCTTGGCTGCCAGTCAGCCGGCCCGAGGCAGCCGGCCCCACTTTACGTCAGGAAGAAATGGCTTATGGAGGATTCTCGCTGCTGAGGTCTCAGGGAGTACAGCTGGGACCTGCTGGGTCTAGTGTGTGGGCATGTGAGTATTTCTTGTCCTTGCCTTTGGTCTAATGCAATTGAGGCTGTGCTGCCCCAGAGGCTGGTAGGACCGTGGCAGGTGGGGATGCTTTCTCGGCGATGCCATTGCACCAGGCAGGTTTGGGATGTCATGAGATGGGGCTTCTGCTGGGATTCTGCCCTGCCCTGAAGAAGCACGGCTCTCTTGCATTAATTTGGTGCTTTCACATCACCTAAGATCACGGCTGAGAAATGCAAAGGCCTGTGAAAATGAAGAGCAGAAGGAGAGGAAAATATTCCTGTGGGTTTCAGAGGCAACTGCCACTGGAGCGGCGAGCACCATTGTCAGCCTGACAGAAATGAGCCCTTCTTTTGTGATTCCAGACAAAACTGGAGCTGATTCTTTGGCCATGTGCTGCTTTTACCTCTGCCTATCCACACATGGATGCGTTTGGCCCTCCAGAAGGGTATTCGTCAACCCATAGGGCAGAGCACACAGGCATGGGAAAATGGCTGTGAAATCACTAGAATTTCAAACACAAACCCAAATGGTACACATATATCTCACCCCTCATACACCTGCACTAACAAACAAGATGAATGAAAACAATAACCAAGCTTCCCAAGTTTCGCCTAATTTTTATTGGGTTTTACAGTAAAACAATTACAGAAATGCTATCTGAGGTGGTAATTTCTTGAAAAGGATATGTAGCTCTCTAGTTAAAGCCCACTTTAACTGAGAAGTCCTGCTCTAAAAACCCATCCTCTGCTCAAATTTGCATGAACATATTCAATGATTTTATCTGACTATGTAAGTTGAAGGAAGAAGGGTAAGCACCAGCGTGAAAGGTAGCAAACACCCATTAAGAGCTAGTGTCCCATTAAGACCTGGCTAGCTGACACTGACTTGTTTCTGGTTCTGTATTTTTTAATCATCTCTCGCATCCAGGGACAGAGACAGGGATTACGTTAAGTGGACTAGTGTTGCTGGTGGTTTGAAAATGGATTCCCTTTGCCCAGACTTCATTGCTCTTTTCTGTTTTCTTTCTGCAGACATTAGAGCAGTGGAGCCTGGCTTGCATGAATGCCCACGGAAAGCCCATTTGAAGTTTGCACGCTTGAATACTGCCATATAGCAGAAGTGCTGGGCTGAGATGACATAGCTCTACCAGAGCCTCGAGCTTAAACTTGCCTAATGAGGGACAAAAATTCTTCATCCACCACTGCTGTGACCATTTCTCTTCATTCTGTGCTCTGCAATTAGTACATTTAAAAGGGGCACTGCTTAACACAGTGGGGGTCCCAGTTCCTCAAGACATTTTTCTAGAGCCCAGGCACACAGACAAGTGAACGAGGTTTTGACTGTGCCATTGGCAACCTGGCCCAGGAATGCAGGTGTCATTATTTCAAGTGAATGTAACAAAAAGAAGATTTCATTTCAGCTCTGCATGTAGACAACAGAGATTGAGGTACAACCACTTTTCCAGGGCTGAAGCTTTGAGGAAAACCCCTCCAGCAGGACAAAATTTATATTATCAATCCAAATCTCTTCCCCGATCACAAAATTTGCATCCCTGCAGATGGAGAAAAAAACCCAACCCCGTGTGACACCACTCATGATGAACTCAGCCCCCTTTTGAACAGGCAGGTTGAAATACTTGTAACAGACCCTTCACAGTCTATCTGACCTGTTAGGAAAGAAGAAAGATAATAAATTGGACAAGTAAATTTGAATTACAAATAAATTAGAGGAAGCCACAATCAAGGTACTGACATTTGGTAAGCGAAAAAAGAAAGCTTTTGTGCGGGTAAATTATCTACTGCGAATTATTTACTCAGCTCTGCTGTGAAGAGCTCTCAGGATGGAGCAGACAGAAGCAGGTACTTTGTTTGCTGGTTCAGGCTTCTGGTCCTGGGAATCAATCTTTAACCATTAAAAAAACACTGCTGCCTTTTCAAGTGTAATTTATTCAATAAGATGCTTTTTTTTTTCCAGGATGCTGCAGAGATTCTTGATTTTCATTTGTCTTTGTCTGGAGATGTGAAATAAGTTTGCCATATTGTCCATTTCATGCTAATTTCTCAATATATTCATATATTCATTTTGGATATGGGATTTGTGAAGGGCTCTGCTGACTCTCAGACACTGCTGTTAAAAATGGAGATAAACCTGCTGAAGATAATTTAACTCTATTTCTGTATAGCAGGTAATATTAAAACTAACGGCATATGAGAGGAGCTGTGGGGGGTGTTCACTTCGAGAGCTTTCTAACATTTGTGAAGAGCAGTGGTCCTTGGATGGGGACCGGGGACCCCTGGCTCCCACTCCATGCTGTGCTGCCAACACGCTCGACCTCTGCTTGAGGTGTTGCCGGTTTGGGGCAAACCACGCTACCCCTCTCAGTTCAGCCTCCCTGTTCCCGGGAGACCTTATGTCTCATGCGGATCTCATTTCATACGCACAAGTAAAATGTTCTCCAAAGGCATGGGTGCCTCTCGATCCAGCCCAGGCAGCAGCTATCTTTCTGCTGCTTTCAAGCCAATTCCTTCAAACCAGGAGCAGCGTGTCATGGTGGCAGAGTGAGGCACGACATAAAGCCTGGGGCTGGAATAACAGCACCATAAAGGTGCTCCCTGGGACACAGATGCAGGCATAGCAGCATGTTTTATACCTTCTGTGTCTTTATCTTCCAACTTTATATACACTTTGGGTTGCCACTGGGTTATTTTTAGGTCTTTTCAGGAACATATATTTCTGCAAGAGCTATTTCTGGGAGCTCTGCCAAATTGGAAACTGTAGTAACATATACATCCCCCACAAGGATGTATACCAAACAGCTACTGCCATTTTCTTCCTTGCTACTCCTCGCAGCCCCTGGGGAGAAGGCACATCAGTCTGTAGGATGTGTAAAATAAATGTGTCCCACAAATCTCTGGAAGAGCATGGTGCCCAGCAGAGCCGCAGGCACACATCCCTGCTGGAAGCAGCATGCATGCACCCATCACCCAGCCAGGCTCTCCCTGCGCGGATGCTGCTGCGCCGAGAGCAGCAGGACTGCTTTGGGGGTGTGAGGGAAGGGCAAGAGGGAGCAATGTTGGGGTACAGCTCCCACTGTCCCCTCAGAGCTGTTCTGCTCTGTGTTCTGATGTGGTGGACAAATCGGATGGGACTTATTCATGTACCAGGCTGTGTGAAGCTGTTTGTCTGATAAGCAGGCCGTGCAATGACTGCAGTAACTACAGATGTTGTGGCTTGCAGGGTTTGGAAATTCCTTGTGTTAGAAATGTTGGCCTGGGTTTGGAGTCCTGGAATTTCATCTGGGAGCATCTTTCCATTTGTCAAAAATGTGTTGTGGGAACCGACCAGCAAATCTGAGTTTCTCTGGGTTTGGACGCACTTGCAAGGGTTTGATGCAGCATTGGAAAGTGCAATGGGCAAACAGATCCCAGGCACTGCTGCGGCCGGGCAGAAGCGTGGCCCTGAGCACAGAAACAAATCAAGCCTCTTGCAGTTGACTCGCATTTTTTCAGGGTTTGAACCATTCTGTACTTGGTGTAGTAGGGCATAGTGTTTTGAAATGTGACCAAAGCTACAAAGCACAGTTGCTTCTCTCTCCTAATCACTGGCAATGCTCTAGAACTAACAAAAAGTAACTAAATCCTCTTTCACGGCACCATCTTTTCCCAGTTTGGGTGTCAGGATTTTGCTGAACGCATCTTAATCATGTCTACGAGCCATGATGCTGTCAGCATTACAGGGAGAATTTTTTTACTGTAACACTGCCTTTTTCCTTTATCACAAAAGTATGGATCAGCTAAATTCTGCTGTACATAGGGGACCAATTTTCCAGAAAAGAAGTCAATAGAGAAAAAGAATTTAAATGCTAAATTAACCCCCCAACAAAAGCAATGTTTTAGCCTAATGCATCCTCGACATCCAGAACAAATTTTGCTAAGAGAGAGTTTTATAAGGAATCTGTGTCAAAGTAGATCTATTATCTGATAGATAAGTAATGGGCTTCATCAGTCATTTCTATCCATGGGAAGGGGGCAAAGGAGGGAAGAGAAAAGTGAGCCTGTTGGAAGGCTGTCTGTTGGAAGCATTACCCAGACAGTGAGATTGCATGTCTGCCTGCAGACTTGAAAAGACACAGATCATCAGATACCAGCGCATGCCTTTGAAAACGGGTCATAAACATTATAGGAAAGGATACAAGGACAAAGAGAGTAGCAGAGCTTTAAACTGCAGAGGTTATTTAAGTGTGTGTATGTACGTGTGTGTGTCTGCATATGTGATAAACAAGCAGGATAAAGAACTCAAATCTGTCAAACAACGATATTGAGTTAAAGGCTTGTTTATAACAATATTGCTCGACACTCCTCTGCCTCCCTCCTTGAAGCTGTGCTGGGACCTATATTAAAATACACCATACAGTAGCATCTAAAATACACGGGGGAGCCGAGGAGGCATGGAGCAATGGGAGTCGTACCAGATAATGCGTCTCTCCATAGCAGTAGCTTGACCCATTCCCAGGTGCTGGAAGGTAGTCTGTCTGCTCCATGAGGTTGTCAGCATGCTCCTGACCTGGGACAACAACCTCTCCCTCAATCAGCCCCATGGAATGGTTTAGGAGTCAGCACAGGTCTGGGACAACAGGCAGTTTGGATGCTATCACACCTTTCTTAGAAGGTGACCTTGTTTAGAAAATGATGCATTTCAGCGCATGAGCGTTGTACATATGTGTCCTGGTTTCAGCTGGGATAGAGTTAATTGTCTTCCTAGTAGCTGGTACAGTGCTATGTTTTGAATTCTGTATGCGAAGAATGTTGCTAACACTGATGTTTTCAGTTGTTGCTAAGTAGTGTTTAGTCTCAAGTCAAGGATTTTTCAGCTTCTCATCCCCAGCCAGCGAGAAAGCTGGAGAGGCACGAGAAGTTGGCACAGGACACAGCCAGGACAGCTGACCCAAAGTGGCCAAAGGGGTATTCCATACCATGGGACGTCACGTCTAGTATAGGAACTGGGGGGGGGGGGGGGGGGGGATCGCCGCTCGGGGACTAGCTGGGTGTCGATCGGCAGGTGGTGAACAATTGCACTGCGCATCATTTGTACATTCCAATCCTTTTATTATTGCTGTTGTCATTTTATTAGTGTTATCATGATCATTATTAGTTTCTTCTTTTCTGTTCTATTAAACCGTTCTTATCTCAACCCACAATTTTTACTTCTTTTCCTGATTTTGTCCCCCATCCCACTGGGTGTGGGGGGGAAGTGAGTGAGCAGCTGCATGGTGGTTAGTTGCTAGCAAGGGTTAACCCACGACAACATGAAGCGATGCCTTCCAAATGAAATGGCATGATTTGAACCCTGGCTGTCATCCTTCCACACACCACCACCAGCTTCAAGGTAAAAAATGGTCAATAAAAGTCTTTTAGTGGCATATTGGTATTTTTGGCTGCTGCTCCCTCCTCTGCTCATCTCACAGTCACTTGGAAAAGGGTTTAAACCAGTAGTGGCTTCACTAACACTTCTTCAGGAAAACAAAGTGAAGTAACTGGAATTTAAGGAGCTGGTGAACTGTGGGAGCAGTGGGTTTCTAGAACCTCTTTGCATCTTGCTGTCCATAACAGGGCTTTATTCCTCTTGTGACTCAGGGGCAGGAAATGGGAATCTGATAAGAAAATACGTCAGTTTGTTCATATTGCAGGAAGCCAGAAACTGAGATGGGCAAATATCGTGTGCGAAGTCTTAACACAGTGTGACATATCAGAACCACATCATGCTCAAAACCCAGCAGAAATGAAGATGTTCGACAGTTTGAATTAATTGAAAATAGAGAGTATTTCTGAGCCATTTGCTTAGTGCTGTCTTTATTAGAGATGTTGCTTTTCCCCTCCAAAATATGTAAGCATGTGTCATGGTTGTAAGGTAAACAGTGTGCGCTCAACACTCAGACATCCTCTCTGTGGAGGGAAGGAGCAGCCCTGTGAAAGACCTCCCACATGTTCCGGGAACGTAGCCTCAAGCACCTGGGGTCTCAAAGGGAAAAATATTTTACATATTGGAGAGCACATGGAGCCCACTGAACACATGTACACACATACTCCAAAATCCCCTATGTACTTGCCTCCAAACAGACTGTGATATTAATAATAATCTGCCAAAACCAGTATATACTGTAGGCTGTAAGCTCAACCTCAGCTTTAGTCACTCACCTGGCCTTTGCAGTCATGGAGGGATGTCCCACCACCAACAACAACTCCATAGTGGCTCAGTCCCTTTTCTCTGGTTGTAGCCTCTTCCTCTCCAATGCAGCCATACAATGAAGTGCAAAAGATTTACTCCAGTTCTTGGGGCACTGTATTTTTGAGACATCTGATCCTTGAAAGAAAGAGAGGAAGGCTTTCTTTCTGGAAAAGGGGACACTGAAAAATCAGAAGGCAAAAAGTAGTTTTATGTGTGCTGTCATTCTCCCTCTCTGTGTAACCTTGAATGTAGGAAGAGGCATTGGTCTCACGGGATGTGTCAGCACACCCCAGCTGAGCAATGCCTAAAGACAGCATCCACTGAAGACATGGACGCCCCTGGCAGCCGACGCAGAGGACAGTCAGGCTGGTGAGGGAGTGTGCTGCCTCAGGGTGAAACAACACCCGGGGAAAGCAGTAGCTCTGGCACAATCTGCTGGCATTCGTATAAATACCATAAATGTTTCCTGTCTCCTCCGCTCCCAGGCCTTTCTCCCATCCTGCTGGCTATGGTGCAGCCCCAAGGCTGCTATATGAGTGTCAGTTTTCTGTAGATTGTTCACCAGATGTGAAGAGATACACAGCGAGTTGTGCCCATGGCAGGCTGGCCAGCCTAGGGCAGTCCAGGCTCTCCACGAGGTGACCACAGAGGGACTCCAGAGCTTCTCTTCATCTTCTGCCAGGTGAACGTGACAGTCCTCAGATGCAGCAGGACCATTGTGAAGCTGCCACGCATGGGATCCAGGATTAATGCACACTTAAGGCATTGCAAGTGATATTTTCCTAGCAGATGGGCTTAAGCACCACTTTTAAAGCTACCGTAACAGTGAGTGACATAGGGAGGTTACAGAGCTACAGAGGAGCTTCAGACTATTATGATTTTTATTGCTGACCGCAGTTGTCCTAGTTTCAAGAGGCAAGGCTGATGAAATTTATTGCTATATTAATAATCTTCATCATATCCTTTTTTGCGGATCCCTCTTGCATGTTTCTTTAAAACCCATGAGATCATCTGCTGCCTGTTAATGGAAAGCAGTTTATTTTGAAGGAGGATGAACTGACAGATTTTTGTTCCCATGAACTGTATAAGAAATCTAACAAACCAGATGCAGATGGATCAATATGGGCTGTTCTTTATTTATCACCCCCTGCCTTCCTCACTTTATTTTTATGGCTATTAAAGATGCTATCATTGATACACCATTTTTGACTGTGTCTATATAATGTATACACTGGACAATGCCGCCATTGATATTCATGTAAAATGCTGGGGTATTGAATGACCTAGGAAAGCGGTGCAGCCTGTCTTTCATTTCCGCAGCACTAGGTTTAGCTGGGGCTGGATCTCTAGTGAGTAACATTTCTGTTACGCTCCAGGAGGTGCGAGGGAAGTTTGATCTTTGCTCTGGGTATTTCTGCACTTTCAAGTGTGCTTGAGTTTTCCTTGAGGTGGGACTTTAGCCGGCGAGTTCTTGGGCTCTCTGCTTCATTAAAATCATTCTCTTTGGGCTTATGATCACCAAGAAACACAGCAGTGCTTGACTGCAGCTCTTTGATGATGCAATTTCAATTAAAACTCACTACTCACTACAGATGAGGGGGAGTCACGCTCCAAACGGTGACATTTTGTCACAAGTAAACAACTGATGGGAGCTCAGTGAATCTGAAGCTTGACATGGCTTATCCTTGCCTGCACTGACTGACAGCATTGTGTCAGCTAATTTGACTGTCGACAAGAGAATTAAACCTGGTTATGGAAGCATGGGTATCAGAGATGAGAGCGTCTATGCTGCAGTCCTGATTGCAACTGCTGGACAACATAGTCACCTGCAAGCCAGTTTTAAATGATCCACCCTGAGTCTGGTAGCAGTCAGGAGGTGGGAAGCCAAATTCAGCACTGACTAGTCACCCCACTGCCTGGGGGGATTTACAGCCTGCCATGTACTTTCAGTTTAGGATCTGAAATCGGACTGAAATTGGACATGGAAAGCTTGATTTTCCAGGCAAGTCAGCTCAGCTCCTGTTAAAAGCAGAGCAAAGGAGGACAACGCCCCTGCGTTTATCAAAAGCAGTTTCAACTGCGCTCCTGCAGCAAGATTTGCCTCAGATGTCAAAATGAGAGTGTGATGCTCTTGTAGGTCTGGCAGCAGGTAACTAGTGCTGTGTAGTTGGGAAACGTGGTCTATCTAGGCAGCCTGTATTGATTGAGGCAATCCCTGCAGATTTAGTAAGAAGAAAATTAATCCCTTTGCCCAGCTAAATCTGGGATAAGCAGGTGGAAATCCAGGGCTAAAGCCTTACAATAGAAGGAAATATTATTCTAGCCACTCAATTTGCTAAAAACAAAATCTGTGGCATTTAAATTGGGGCATCTATCTCTAGCAACCCAGCACCTCTAATCAGTTTCTCACCTTTACATTTGAATGCAGTGAAGGCAGAGGTACAGCATTTACAATTATAGCAGATTACTTCATCCCTCTGAAATGACTTTAAAAGATTAGAATTCATAGATTATTTATTAACTCTTAGTGAATGTATTTCCAGAATGGGAACAACATATTGCATCAATGTCTAGTTCCACAGTTTAACTATTTTAATTAAGAGGGAAATGTATACTGCTGTAAGAAACTCAGCCCACATACCACTGTGCAAGGCTTTTTCCTTACTGTTTCCTTTTTAGTACAAAGTCTTTGTTCCTTTAAACTCATGTTAATAACAGTGATCATAACACTGGAATCTTCCTGTGATAACTCATAAATAACAGTTCTAGCTAAAACAAGGCTGTTCAGCCAAGCCATCCAAAACAGGCAACCCAACAGTTTAATTGACCCATTTTGATCGTGTCTGATTCACAGGTTGGCAGAGAGATTTGTGATGGAGTGGTACTGGCAGCTTAACTCAAACACTCCTGCTGCCTAGATAACAAAAAAAAACCCTCTTGTAAATTCATGACAGCAACTGCAACATATCCAGAATTGTTTTCCTTCCTTGTTGGGTTTTGTAGCTAATCTCTCCCCTACTGAAACCTTCACTTGGTTCCTGGGTAGTAAAATGGCATGCCTTAGAAGTGGCAAAAAAGGCGAGACAAGCATAAACACTGTGTTCCAGACCTCCAAACCAGGTGCCAGTCCAGGTGAAACATAAAGCTGGCCACAGCTAAGCAGGCAGAGTTTTCCAACGAAGGCTGAGACGTGTCAAGTAGATGAGGAGCCAGACCCATCCACTGCGGGAGGAATGTCGGTTCCTTCCAACAAAGCTGAGGAATGAGAAAGAGGTAAATACAGCCCCGGATGCCTGTGGTAGCTGATGAGTGCCGGCACACCACTGAGCCACAGCCCGGGCTCTTCTGTGGGAAAAGGTGGGGATCAAAGTCAGGAGGCAGAGTGAACTGCATTGTGATTTACTTTGACAATGTGTTGTCCCAACAGAAAAAGAAAACAATGTAATTTAGATGCTGTCAGGACAGAATGTCACCTTTAAGGAAATGGAGATCTAATTATCAAGATATGGTTTGGAAGACCTGTATGGAATAATTCACAGACACGGTGAAGAATTAAACCCTTTCAAAGCCACGTAAATATATTTTGCCTTTATCTCTAGTACTTATGATTTTCAGCTAGGTTAAATGCATCGAGCTTAATTATTGAGCATTTAAAAACATACTATATAATGCTTTTAGGCTTGGTGTAAAGTGTTATTACATGCTAAGATGCTAAGGACTAGTTTCACCTCAATGTTCTGATTCATTAAACAACTACACTTCTATGGTGCCATCCTTGAATGATAAGGTGTATCTATGAAATGCAGCAAGAATTTGCAGAATAACACCTATACGATTAGGATAATTTGAAAGGCACAAGAACTAAGAACCAGAAAGAGGGCCCATCAAGTTCTTGTCAGGCTATTATAACAGGACTTGTTCTGTTAAGTAACCGAGTTGCTTTTATAAACTCTTGCACTTCACTTTTATAGTGGTGAACTCAAGAGCAAAGTAGTTACCAGGAATCACCAAGCTGGTCTGAGTAAGAACTGCCTTAAAGCCTCATCAAATGGAGCATGAGACTCAGGTTCCAAAAATACATTCATCATTTTATATTAAAAAGAAATTTCCTTTTGGAAAGGTGCTTTCACAATTCACTGAAAATTTTGAAACGGAAGATCTTGTTCCAGAAATTTTCACCGTCCTAAATTTCCTCCTTTTTTTCTGGACAAATGATTTTTGCACATTTGGACAATGGTTAGGACAGGCAGCCAAACTTGTGCATACTTATTAAACAAAGTGCTAAACAGCTCCATGGCTAATCCTTTGCTGGTTGCTACAAATAAAGGTAGTTGCAATGCTGAAAAATTACGGTTAATTACAGTTAAGAAAGGCAACTGTGGAACCTGGTCCTGCTTAGTTTAAACCCTCATCTTTCCTCTGGGCCAAATCCCCAAATCCTTTTATGCAGTTTTTTATTTCCTCAAACTTCCTTTATCTTCCAGCTTAAATTCAGTGCATACAATATAACGGCTGCTGAGGTGAAGTTATGGGGCATGCCGGGAAAGGAACTCTGAGCTAGCAGTAATTTGCATGTTTAATTAACTATATAATCAGGACACTTGGGCAAGGTTTTTTTTCCAAGGAAACATTCTTCACCTGGCTATGTGCCATCATCAAACCCAGAAACTTCTTGTGGAAACGTATGTGCCTCCCGAGTCCGGAGTAGAAACTTCTGCCCCAAAGCAGAGAGTGAGGCGCGCTCTCTTCCCACCAGGACTGTGGGCTGAGCAGGCATTTGCAGCTGCATCTTTTGTCTTCAAACGAAGGGCTCTCCCCACCAGCCTTTTCCAAGGCGGAACCGTGTCCACTTCTCGCACCCTTGTCCACATGGAAGAAATAGTTAATTTACAGGGAGAGCTTCTTCAGCTCAGTGATCATTATGTGAACCTACAAATAAAATGCTTGGGAAGTGGGTTCCAGGCTGAATTGGGTACTTCAGGGATGTGAATGCAAATCTTTCACGGTTCAGATGGCGGCACTGGACTTTTGGCATGCCCTGTTTTAGGACACCATGCCCACTCCCTCCCCTTCTAACGACCAGGAGAGGGTCAGCCTTTTCTGCGGAACAGCCCAGCCACATGTGCAAGTTCTCCCCCCCCCCCCCCCCCCCCCCCCGCAAAATTCGGAGTTAAAGCCCAGGCTAAAGCATTCTTATTCCTGCTAAGACAACAGCAGATTAAATAGGATGAACTGATCGGCTGTACTTCTTGTAAAGTTATCCCCAGAGATAAATGTACAATGTTGTTATGGAGGCTGTGGTGGTGTCTGCAGTGTAACTAAGGCTGACAGACTGCTTGCATGTGGGTGGCTGTCTTCTTTCCAGCTGTGACCAGCTGAATTATATCACCTGTCCCACTTGATATATTAGGATATGCCCAAACTCAAGATGCATGTTGCTGCAATAGGGAAATTAATGTCCACCACTGGAGGCAATTAATAATGATTAGGAGCAAAACAGCAGGGTTAAATCTGTGCATTTAACAAAGTGTTCATACAGCTTTTTTATACTATACTTCAGCCACCAGGTTCTCTCAAATTTCTGCTCCTTTTTTGGGGGGCTAGGACAACCTTATCTTAATTAATGTGTAAACTTAGTTGAAATGTCAAAGTTGTTTCAGTGAGACATGTTTATTCATTACTTAATTCCAGCTTCAGCAGCGGTAGAGGAAAGCATCAAACATGCCCGTGTGAAGGAGTCTACAGAGAAAAATGTTAACATTCACTTCTGTGTCCATTTTCATTCAGAGCAGCACAGCCCTAGGTATTCAAGTTTGAAGCCGCTGCATCTCTTTGATTTCTGGACTCCTTAGCTAGTGTACTAAAAAGTGGCAGCAAATTGGCACATGGAAAATTCACAATGCTCAGTTTAGTGAAACTCCTTAATTACCATAGAAAATTGTGACTGATGGGTTATTAATTTCTCTTTTGTGGCCAAAACGTGATTTCAGATATGAATATTGGCATCTAATAGGAACAGGATGCTCTTGCATATTTTAAACCTCCAGGATACAGGAAGCCTTGTGGCGTGCAGTGCTTTGTGAATCTCTGTAAGAAAGCACACAGTATCGCCAACTCCATGCATTCTAAAATTGATGATTGAGGTTTCTAAACTCGTAAGAATTTCCTTTTATGCAGTTTTAATAATAGTGAGATTCCTTAATATTCCCGAGATTTACAGCATATATACACATTCACAGATCTTTTATGTACCTTTTGATTTTTGATAGCCTTTTTGACATTTTCACACGTTCCTTTGAAACTATAAGGACTTAAATCTTGGGGCGGAGGAAGCTACAAGCTAAAGAAGACAACAAGACTTTAAGAAAAATATGATGATTGCAATAAACTAGGGAGAGTCTGAAGTGTGGTGTATGATGGTAGGTAAAGGGCTTAATTAACCTCAAGATCTACCTCAAGTCAACTTTATCTCCTTGTTGTATTAGGCAACACTTTCCGTCAACACTGAAGGACAAAGATCATAGATTTCACCAAAGCCAAGAGCCACCCTTGGCAGTGAGGATGGGGATGGGGAAGATGATGGGGAACCAGATGTAAAAAATGTTCATAACTATTCACATTTTCCATGTTAACCATATCTTTCCAAGTTTCTTACATGATAAAAAGGGTTCTGGCACTACTTCTCCATTTCCATGCCTGCAGTCATTTGCAGAATCCCTAAAAGTTTGCCTTCAGCCAGATGCTCTGTAACTTCAGGCTCAGTGTAAATATAATGTGGAAGCACTCTTCAAAATGAAAACATTACAAGTTCAGTACTGATATGCCTCACAAGTCCTGCAAGTTCATCAGATGCACACTGCCCAAATTAGGTTCTGCACGTGAATAAAAATACAGAAATTATTTTGCTGCTTGTAGATAAGGAGTCATACATTTGCTCATCTGGAAGTATAAGAAAACACTTTTACTGGAATTAAAAGTGATGCACTATACCTTCAACTGCAACCTAATGGTTGGCAGGAAAGCCACTTTGTAACTATGAGATGTCAGATTTTGGGGGAGGTTTTGCATGCTTTGCTTGCTTTCACAGGGGATCAGCACAATGTTATTTAACTTACATTCAGTCCTGAATACAGAATTGCCAGACTTTCTTCACTTGCCAGGAAAAATGTACTTCTTTGGTGTTTATGACGATGAGCAAAAGAAGCCATACAAAATGCATTTCACTGAAAATAATAAAATAGTCAAGAAGGAGAGAGAACTTGTCAGATTACTTGAAACATATCCATTTCTGGGACAGTAATACAAAAAATGAAGTAAAAATAGAAAAGGAGACCAACAGGCCATGCTGAATGAGCTAGGCAGAGACAGCAGAAGTGCTCAGCAGACACGACACTGCTCTCATCAACTTGGCCCGAGACCAGTATTTGCTATTAGATGTAGACTCCTGCATAAAACATGGTGGTAACGATTACTCTGAACTGGCTCCTTCTCGTGAAGAGGGAGTGGTACTGACAAGACAAATAGGGCCATAAATATTATTTCAAGACCAAGAAGAGAGACCTTGAAGGGATGAGATACTGACCCAAGACATTTCCTCTCCTGTGAGAGGGAGGCTTGTCATGAAGGCTTCTACATTCAAATTGTTGTTGACTGCACAAAGAAGTGATGATCTTTAGTGATACTAATTGAAGAAGAAATCTACTCCATACATTGTGCCACTTTCGAAGAAAGTAACTGATGACAGATAGGAGCCAAAAGAAAAAAAGAAGTTCAGGAAAAGAAATACACCATTCAACTGTATGAAAGGAAATCTTGAATTGCTTCAAGTATTCTACCTAATTATCTGTAAATCTAGGCTCCCTTGCTGACACACAGGGCAAAACAACCAAGAAAAGTTGTATAAATCTTAACATGGTTCCATGATAATAACGATAATAATGATAATAAAAATAAAAATAATAATAAATTTAAATCTTCTCAAGGCCAATTAATCTCAGGGTAGACCTGCTTTTTGTGACAGCTGTCACCATGAATCCATGGGTTACTTGCTTTGTCCCAAGAATTGTATTCTTCATTTGCTGAATTAGTCTTCAGTATACAAATGAGAGCATAGGCAGATAGCTTTTCTATCTGAAAGTTAATTTTCTCTGCTATTATTATTTTGACTTAGTTGACTTTCAGCAATTATTTATGCAGACCTATCTCTCTAACCTAATCAGTTTCAACACATTTTTCTGCAGTACTCAACCTTGGGTGGCAGGAGAAAAGCTATTATTTTGGATGCTGCTTTATTGGAAGACAATAACAAGCGTATAGGGAATAATTGCTTAATCTTGTTGTTGGTTTTAAGATATGAACTGTAGCAGGCTGGGCTGGACCAAGGAAAGGAGCAGACATCTGTTCACAGGTCCTCGGGCTACGTTTGCTTGATCTTTCTTTATCACAGTGCCTTGATCAAAGAACAAGGAGTGCTGTGTGCATCTGGAAGATGGAAACACTGTGATGTTTTTTACTTTGTCCATTGATCTGAGCATTGCTGTACATGGATCTGGAAGGTTCCGGTGTGTCTCACAAATCCCAGTGAAATCGACTCTCATTTATTCTGTTATTTGGCTATTTGTTGTTACCCTTTTTTTTCCCTGCGGGCCTGAACATGACACACGGGTTCACACTAGCATTTTTCAAACACTTTGCCTCTGTAGCTGGGTTAATAAAGAGATGGCCAGCTAGTAGCCTGCTTTTAGATGACTTTTTTTCTAAAAATAAAATTGTGCCAGATGTTTGTTTAGAAAGCTGGTAGAACAGACTGAGAGTAATTCCAGTTTCTGTGAGTGGAAATTGGAATTCATTATTACTGGACACTAAATGTTCGGATGCTTTTCTGAGGTCCTTAAATCTATTTCATTTCCATGTTGACAGAGATATTAGACAGCTGTTGGAAAATCTGTCCCTTCTTTCAGTGCTACAACAAGAAAGCTTTCCGTTTAACTGCCAGGGGTCAATAAAGCTCTTTAATGTACTAATCAGTGTTGAGTGAAGTGTAGGAAAGTATAAGAAAGAATTCTTTCACCTCAATTTTTGTGTGAAATTTCGTCAGCTCTTCCAGCTTACCAGTGTCACTCCTGGCTGTGTTCGTGATGGACTAGAGGGCTGAAGCACATTTTCTGAACGCTTGCCCCAAGGGCTGGGATGCAGCGGGCCCGTTGGTGGCAGATGTAGCAGGGTCAGCGAGAGGTTTTGCTTTCTGCAGTTTTTCCAGGCTGGAGAGGGAAAGTCTCCTCGCTCTGCCTGGGGTTAGGACAAGGCTGCTCGACCCTCCCTTTCCCAGCCACGCTTCAGGGACTGAGCGTCTGCAGTGCAGGATTTTTTCTCAAAGTGATTTGAGGTCTCGTGCTTTTTCGTGGTGTGAACGGCATCCTAGCAGAGACTGCCTTGTGGCCATCTCCTCTCTTGCTTGCAATCAGGCGACATCACTATGGAAACCACTTGCATGGAAGAATAACATTAGGGAAGGCAGTCTGTGTTGTTAGCTCTCTTTAATGCAATACGTGTCTTAGTCTTTCCTCCCAAAAGTGGAATTAGTGTCTGGCTTTGCTCTTTATGGGAGCTCTCCCATCCCAGGTGTTTTGCTTCCCCACTTCCCCAGGCCATTCTTTCCTGACACCTGATTTTTCTTTCTCCCCAGTCTGCTCTCTGAGAGCTTGCATCCTTGCTCCCTGGGTGTTTTATCCTGCCAGCTCTGCTCTCCCTGGCTGCTCCTGCTCCTTCCCTGTTTGCAAGCTGTACTGACAAGATCCAGGCACACTGGTGGCTTTGCCCTTAATAAAAGCAGCTCTCCTTTCCTTTTCTTCTGCTTATGGCACAGGAGGATGCCCAAGTGGGGCATCTCAGTGATGTCGTCCACCTTCTTCTCACAGCTTCGAGGTCTTCTTAAAAAAACAGTGTCCAGGTGACTACCAGAGTGGCTGCAGAGAAGAAGGACTTGGCTTCATGTGAGCTTTGAGGCCAGCTTTCAGCAGGGAGTTGTGACCAGGAGGCGTTTGCGGTTTGTGCCTCCCAGGGTATGGAGCTGTTTCCGTAGGGAAGCGTTATTGTAGGTATACACCTGGCTGTCACAGGACGTTGCTAAGATTGTTTCCTATGAGACACAGTTCTCATTTAACTTCAGCATGCCAGTACCTAAGAGGAGGGGATTTTCTATCGCTTCATTTACCAGTTGATGCTTAAAATTTTTTACTTTTTTTTCCACATTCCCCATATCAGAGGTTGTTGAAAGTAGAGCTTTTTACACTGCTTGGTGGCCTTCCTCAGATGTGACAGTATATTGTGAGTCCTTTTTAAGTACTTTAACACTGCAGCCCACTTACTTTCCTGGAAAACAAACAATAATTCAGAAATACATGGCTGAAAAAATATGTGTGTGGTGGTGACTACTGAGGAGTAGAGGACTAACTGGGTGCTCTTCCAACCTTCAGGTCTCAGTGGTGCCATGACATAGATCCAAGCCTCCATAAAGCTCTGTGCCACTGGTTAGCTATTTGTAAAGTATGTATAACAAACACCCCTTTCTTAGGAGAGGAATAAGAGGGTGTACAGATCCAGTCTCCATGGATGCAGGGCTGTAGATCAGCACAAAGTATTATTATAACTAATAAATGTTAAATGCTGTCTTTTTTGACAGGTGATTTCATGAGTTCATAATTTGAACAGAAATTATAGGGTATTTTATAATAATTTTACAATGGGATGCTTGGCCCTCAAGATCAGTAATCGAAACCCGCACGCAAGAAGAAATATTTTCTGCTGGTGTAGGCAATGAGCACACTAGCACTCTGACATGAGTGTAAATGCTTTGCAATTGTTTGCTATTAAAGTTTTTAAATCGATTTTCCAATAGTTTAAATACTTGGGTAAAACCTTGTAACAGGTTGGGCAATCACTTTAGCTTTTATAATATAATGTGAATACAGACACATGGTTATGCTAGAAACTTTCCCACTTGCATACCTCTTACACAGAAAGGGAATGTGTTATAGACAATAAAATCGGGGGGAGAGGGGGAATTGTCATCCCTTTTCTCCAATGCCATTAAGCCCAGAGACGGTGACGCTGGCCATTGCTTTATAAAGGAAAAACAACAAGTTTACGGTTCCTCATTTCCCATGGCAAACAGATTGCTTATTTTAATTTTGAAAATAAAACGATGGAGGCGATGTGGGTCTGTAAATAAGAGTGTGCATCTCAATTTTCTGCAAATGCTTAAGTGGTTTACATCTGTTTCCTCCCAGTTGTATTTCTCAAACATGAATTTCCATTTTAAAAAGAGTCATAAAATCACTACTGTTTCTCTGTGGATCTATTAGCAATAAAATAGCCTACAGAGGTTTGCACAGCCATGGAAAATGTACAGTGATAATAGGCTGTCCTGCTGTTACATGGCTTATGCAAACTTTACATTTATCACTGCAGAACCATCTATCCGCAGGGTTGGAGTACAGCAAACAACTGAATAAAAAAGACCAAAAGAAGGAAGATGATACAGAAAGCTCTATATACACATCATTAATCAGACATGATGAATTCTCAAACTTGAATATATGTTTTCTCAGAGCCAACCAAGGGAAAAAAAATGCTGATCACAATCTGAAATGTAAAACTTTACATAAAATTAATCTCCTGCAAACTGATACTGCACTAAAGGACAGAGAGACAAAGAGAAAGAGAGAGGGAGAAAACTTCCTTTCATATCTGTCTGTTAACTTTCATTTATGGCACTCCTGCTATCCAAAGACTAGCATCCTGTGCAAAAAAACTTGCGGGCTGATACTGGAGCCCCTCAGCAATTAGTGCAAGTCAAAGTGTCAGGAGTGTGAAAAGACAGGAGTTGCAGCCAGACCCTGGAGGATCTCTAAGCCATCCCTCAGGATGAGACACACCACTTTCCATTCACCAGCCGTGAAGCCAGTGCTGATCCAGTTTGGCATCTCCAACTGACCAGGGATTTACAGCCAGCTTAACTTCAGCAGAAGAGGGCCCCTGGTCACCTAAGTTCAAAAAAAATCTAGAACGGGCAACAGCAGGGTCATAAATGGAGGTCCTCAGATATTTGTTACCACAGGCAGAAGCTCAAGACGCTTCTAATTTTTGCATGGCCCTCAGTGGGCTGGAGGGTTTCCCAAGGCATCCGGGAGCACCTGGTAACCCCTCGCATCCTGACCACATCCATTTGCTAGCTATGACTCCTGCCAGCAGTCACCAAGGGGGATGGCTGGAGAACCATTAAGTCTACTCTTTACCAATTTGGGACTGTTTAGTGTCTTCCACAGGAACGGTGGACTGCAGCTCCTACAGAAGCAGCACATAGACTGCTCTCTCACAAGAAAGCCTCACTGGGTTGCTCCTTGTTTGCTTCAGTCTAATATAAATGTTTACCAGGATGAAAGCAACTGGCTGCTCTTTATAGATGGCAGAAGGCAACAGTAATATCATTGGATGCTTCTTAGCTAAAGGGTAACTGGAATCAGAGAAGGAAAAGGGGAAGAGGGGACAAATAAAAGGGGAAGAAATGTGGCTTCTAGAGGGGTCAGGAAGACTGGTGAGAAATAAAAGCTCTCTCCATTTAGGTGGATTCCTGCCATTATTTGAGCTGCTAGCTTTACAGCAGGAAAGCCAGAGAAGCAACCAGTCCAGGCACACAACATTAATCTGGTTGCCTAAACAGAGTAAAAATGTGAATGAAGAGAAATAATTCCTCAAGAGAAACACAAGACATGTATGAGCTCAGAAAGAGCAATGACTTTTTGTACCTTACTTTGGAGTCAAAAGCAAATTGTTAAAAGTTTCTTTTTGAAGGTCTATGCGCTAGCTTTTGTATAAATGCGTCATCTTTTTCTCTCATCAGGTATCTTGGGGGAAGCATGACAGCAGCCTTTATTGCTTGTAAATGGCATACTGAAAAACATGGGACAGATTCATTGCTGGTGGAGTCGTAGTTTTGTAAAAGTACCTCTGTGGATGAGTTTGGTCCTATGAGACCTTCTCAGTGCATTGGTGGTTTTAGGTGAATGTAAGCATAGTTGGAAATTTCAGTTTTGTGAGCAGGAGCTTTGCGGTTGACTGTTTTAGGAGAGACACATAAGTCTCAGTGATGATAAAATACTTCCATATTTCAAGATCAGTGAAAGATCCTCAGTCAAAAAATTCCACCACCCTGCAAGAAGCTACTTTTCTCTGTCCTCTCAGACGATACACTGGCATTTTTTATGTGGCTTTAGCTGTCTTGAAGGTTTGTTTCTTCAGCTAGCTCTTCTGTTGGGGCCAATGCACAATGTGGTAGCTTTGTTATTTCTGAATATAATTATTGCCCAATGATTTTTAGAGGCTGAGTTATTGAGTGCTACAGTGTATATTCAACAGAGAGGCTGACCATCACCTCTCCAAATCTGTATAAAACATCTACTTTCCTTCAACACCACAAATCACTTACTGGAGCTCACATTTGCCACTGCTCCAGGACTAACACTAACCTTCCAGGAGCTGAAGGGAATCTTAGTCTGTGTGTTTATGCTAGCCAGGGCAGTTCTCATATTCTCAGGAAATATGAGGAATCACTTTCTTGTGGGGGCTTTCCTTGATGCAAGCAAAATCGCAGCCGTGTTGTGGCCCTGTAGCCATGAAGCCTGGAGAGAGGCTGGATTTCAGGTCCTGGCTCTTTCACTGTATGGGCAGATGCCATGAAATCTGCAGAAAATTCTTTCCCTACCTGTCATTTTGAAGCACAGGGACATCTCCCTTGTTTCAGTAAGCTGGGCAGTTTTAGCTCTATATGGACCACATAGACAGAAGATTGCTGGTGTGAGGAGGGGCTGTGAAGAACCCCGCTATGACAGTGCTACCGCAGTCCTGATGGTGGTACATGCTGCAGATGACCTTCCTGTGCATGACTGGGAGGATATTTTTGTTCTGGTAAAGAAGCTTTAACACCTGAAATTATCATACGAGAACTCTTTCTAAGACTGGCCACCAAATAAATGTATTCTGGAAGACTTAAATAGAAAAGCAGTGACCAACATCCTCAGTCAAGAAAAAAATGGTAGCATGACATTTGTCAGCAAAACATTAACAAGTTTACAGGACAGTGTTGTTAGTTGTTCAGTGCCTAGTGGTTTCCTCTCTTGAGCAAATGGTAATGAGCAAGTGTTTAGCAAACATTTAGGGACGACAGGACTGCTCTTCAGGTGAAAAAACAGGGTTATGATCTTGGGCAGTGGGATTTTTACCATCGACTGGCTTAAGTTTCCATACTTGACTGTCATTAAGACTCCCATAACATTGGATTAAGGATGTTAATACGATTGTTACGCCTAAATTCCAACTCAACTTTCAGTAATAACCTCTTTCCTGCCTAAAATCCTCCCACAGTTTCAGCTGGTTGAAAGACTGCACTCACCCCATTTCAAGCTTTTCTGTGCACAGGCAGAAGATTTGCACAGCTCAATCCAGAGGTGGCTGCAGTTCACAGGTGGGTGAAATGATTCACAACATGCTAGGGTTTGCTGATCCCTCAGTGGGGAAAAGACCTTCTGCAGAAGGATCCATGAGTGCCAGGCAAGAGGCAGAAAGAAGGGGAGTGATCAGCTGTAGGAAACCCTACTTCATGACAACTGGCTTGGTTTTCTTTGTAACTAGCCTGAAAAGCTGATCCCAAGCACCAAAGCTAACAGATAAAGGGCCAAGACAAAAGATAAATATCTACAGTCTGTTAAGCAGCGTGAATTTTGGAAAGCAGAGGAGGTCTGCACACTGTCTGAGGCTGAGACCGAGGACTGCAGAGTTGCCCAGGTGAAAAGGAGCTCACCCAAAGGATGCCCTGCTGGTTTTGGCTTGGCTGGAGCTGGGCTGCTGACTCAAGTCACCCTAACACCCCTGCCAGCCACTGACGGGGGCAGCTCACCTCCTGGGCCCAGGTGACTGGGTAAAAAGACCAGCCTGAGCTGTTAAGGTGGGTCTGGCTGCAGAAAGGCCCCGTGGAGAGTCGTCCCTCACCACAGGGGCAAGGAGGAGCTGGTGGGTTCGTGTCACACATGGAGGACCACCACTCAGAGACATGGGATGTACAACAAGTGACCAGACCCTGAAATCAGATAATTTCTACATAACATCATTTTTCTGATTGTTTTTGATTGTTCCAGCTCTCAGGCTCATGGAGGGAAGGTTGGAAGCCTGACTTACTTCTCAAACCTCCTACTTTTTAAGGCCATCTCAAAGCAAATCCTTGAGAGGCCTGTAGAAGAGAGGAAAATCCTGGCTAAAGCACTTTCTTAAGAATCATTTTGAACAGCGAAAATATCTTACTGCTACTCAACCTAGTAAAAAAACAAAACCCAATGAACTCCTGCAGCTCCTACTGACAGCAGCTCCATAACATCGTCACTGATATGAACCTTAGGACAACGCTCTCTCCGCTGATGGCACTCCATAAATAATATTCCTACTCATTGCTAAACCTAAAAAAACTCAACGGAGAGAAATGTCATGTGCCTGAATATAACGATATTACCCATCTGAAAGCTAATGCTCCTATTCTTCTTCCTCATGCTGCACAGTATATTGAAAAGACCCAGTATATGCTATAAGTGAGGATACCTATAATTTTTTTTCTCCAGGAATCTTCACAATTTCTAGACTTATTGAATGCCATAGAGGGAAGGAACAAGTTTAAAAAACAATTAGTAGGACATGTGGTGCTCATTTCTTGGCTGAAACTGCACATTCTCATCTGCCTGAAAATACTCAGCAGTCGTTCATGAAAAATGTTTTTGAACTAATGAGCTATATTTGCATTCCCCTTAGAACAGATTCAGAATTTTTCATCTACACTGCACCATGAAAAATGGATGTGTTTTTCACAGAGGTAATTTGAACATAAACCACCGCATCAATGGGAAGACAACCTTTGCAGAAACTTTTTAACTTAGCACATTCCATTTGTTTTTGCTGGGGAAGGTCAAACTTATGTGAGAGATGTAAATTTCATGCACAAACCTAGATGCTGATGAGATTTGTTTTTGTAGATAATCTGCAGCAGAGAAATTTTTCATAATGTCACCGCAAAATAAATTAAAATGTTCATCTTCATATGGCTGGTTCCATTGCATTAAAATAAATGTTGCAAGCTCATTTAATTAGTATAGTTAGGAATGTCTCTTCCCTGCTTCACTGACTCTCCAAATCACAAGTTAATTTGTCAAAATCAGACCATTGTTTTTCCTTCATTCTTCATTACTGAAAAGACAGCCCCATTTAAATAAATGTTTATGCTACAGAGAGCAGAGCAGTGAACAACCCCAAATATTTTTCTAAGCCCATGTTGGAAAAGTTTTGAGTGCAAAGAGCTAGAGCGGTTTTGTGTGTGTGCGCGTGTGTGTGTGTGTGTGTTGTTATTGGATATTTGACTAGCTGGAAAGGTACAAAATTGAGCAGTCTGCTGTAACTGATGATGTAGTGCACACCATCTCTCCTGCCAGCGGCTACATGCACTTGGAAGCAGTTTTCTTCTATGTTTTCAAAGACAAATGATGACAAAAGATACAATCTCTATGAATTACCCTAATCAAATCATTCTCTTCAAGAACTCTTGGTTAATCAATTAGTCAGTGTTCACAGTTCTTATGAATATCACCTCAGAGCCTCCCATAGCGTTGTTCTCTTCCAACAGCAAATATTTACAGCATTTTATTAAAGAAAAAAAAAAAAACTAACCCCAAAACAACAAATTAAAACAACAGCATACATAGCAAATAGACAGAGAACTTCTGCAACCATATGGAGTCCATTAACATAAAGCAAACTCTGGATTTGCAGATATGACTGAGGTAGCAGTTACCTGAATTTTGTTTGTTTGGTCAGCTTAGTTGTTATTTATACCAAGGTCTTTTTGGAGGGCAGCTATCGCAAATGAATGGAAAAGACCACTAGACCATCATCTGAGCCCCATACTAATGCATTTTTACACTGTATGAGGCAGGTACTGCTTCTGTGGCATATGCTGCAGTGCTCTTCTTTAGCTTTCTCCGAGAGCCTTTCGACCTGCACAGGAAAAGCTTTTACACCTCAGCGCTATCTTCCTTCTAATTGAGAGGACTCAAAACAAAGCAGTTAGAAGACTTCTGTGATTCTCCTTATCAGGAGGTTTTTGGCTTTATCTTGCATTGGGTTTGGGTTTTTTCTGTTCTGAGGTGGGAGTTTTTGCTGTTTATCTGTCTTCCCCTTATTTCTTTGTGTGAGTTGTCTGGAAAAGAGTAAATGAGGGCACCGAAGAGCACTCTCCCCACGAGGTTCCTTGGCACAGCAGTATTTTAAAATGTCATTCAAAATCTGTATGGAATGTGAATTTTATGATACTGTGAGGGAGAATCAACCCTATTTTCATTTTCAAGACCTTCAAGATGAACCTTGTTTCATTAATAAATCATGTCATTAACTGGGAAATTTAATTGCAGTGATACTTCATGAATTCACAGTAAAAGCATGCTATATATTAATGGTTGGCATATTGATTTCCAGACATAAGAACTCTTGTGAACTGTGGAAAACCGACATGTGCAGCTGTTAGGAAAATCCCTCCAAGATCACCAGAGTAGCTGAAGAGAGAGAAATATATTGAGTGGACTTGTTCAAAGCAAGCCAGGTCCTGGATACATCTTTTAAGGGACGTTGGTGATGCCATTTTCTGACGTGACCTCTACTTCACCTTCCTATTTGCATTTGTAGTGGACATAAGCATCCCAGAATAGGAAGAGCAGCTGTCATAGGCAGCTTTGGGTAGCCCAGGTTTCTTCAGACCGCAGGTCATGTCCCAGGGCTGGATTAACTGTGTAGCAGGACAGCTTTGCCCTATGTCTGAGAGGAGAGGAGAGAAGAGGGATCTGTCATGTCCCAGGGCTGCAGCATCTCTCTTCCCATAATGGCCTTTCCTCTTTTGAGACAGACTGGAGATCTCACTAGAAGCAGACTGGTCTCTGTAGCTAGTCTATCTCTTTATTTAAGTGCTCTTCTGGTTGTAGAGTCCCTTTCCCACTAACTCCACAGAAATCCCCATGTGGATCCAACAATCCTAGGATCCCCTATGATCTCACATGCTCCCCAAGCAAGGGATTGTGAAGGAGAAAGAAAGAATAACGCTACGCTTTTGGGCGGGTTGGTGCCCATGAAAGCCATTGACTCTTGAGGTTAGGCAGAGAGGAAGCCAAAAACCTATTTTAGCAATCATCTGCCTTGCTCCTCACACACCCACGCACCCATGGCATCTGGAGTAGGTGCCTAACTTTTTCCCCCAGCCACATGGGAGAGCAGAGGTACCCACTGAGGAGGATGAACCATCAACAGGAGGTGCAGTTGTGCCTTGGGATCCTTCTGCTCCACCACTAGTTGCGCAAGGAGAAGTTGCTGATGAGTGTCCGAGTGAAGAAGACAAAAGCCTCTGTGCCCCCTTAGACCAGCTGAAGGCCATTTCCACTTCCACAGCTCTCTGGAGAACAGGGTTACAGGATGATCTGAAATTCCCTCCTCCTTTTTCTCCTTGGCCATCTGATAAGTGGCTCTTGTACCAGTTCAGCAGCAACATAGGAGTCTAGGAAAATTAACTGTAAAAGAAAACACTGGCATGTTTATTATTCTTCTGTAGATTATTTTGTATAGGAAATGTTTTGAAAAGTACCAGCCAGACTTGGACTCATGGGGCCTGGTTCTCCTCAGCAAGTCAGCTACAGTAGACTGCTGGAATCAGTAGGCTTCGACTCGTACAAAAAGTTTCAGTCAAGGAAGACATACAAATCTGTACATTCAAACAGCTATTATATGGCTTGAGTATTGCCAGCTCATACTATTTCAGTTTTTTGCTTTTAGACTCTGATGTTGAAATCAAGACATTACACAAGAATCAGCTAAATTCATTAAAAAAACCCAAGGCTCCAAAATATAACTCCCTAGAAATAATCCTGTTGGCTGCAGAAGAAAATATGAAGTGAGCTCATCCTAAAAACCGAGAGACCAAAAGACAAAGTTAACCACTTCACTTTCAGCAGTTGTGCATCTATGAGGCCTGTTTTTTCAGTACTATGGTTACCAGATGGCCTGCTCTGCAATACACAGACCGAAGGGGTTGCAGTGCAAAGCTGTGTGAGGGAAGGTCTGTTGTATGCACTTTCCACCTCAGCTATGAATTCACACCCTAGGCTCAAAGCCTGCCTTGAATCCCTCCCAGAAGTCATGAACAGGAAAACCTTTTGCTCCCACCAGCTGCTATTCTCCCATTAAAAGGCAGCAGTCGTCTTCACAGCCAGGTATGCTGGGACCAACCTGAAGCACCTGAGATGCGGTCTGTGGCAGTCATGTCGCCTTGCCTCGCTGTAACAAGAATCGTGGCTGGAGGATAGGGGAGGCAAATTCTACCTGCAGACCAGGTCTGTGAGGCCAGACCTGAGCTGGTTTAGGGTAAGTGAAATAAAAGCAGGCTGTGATAAGGCTTTTCCCAATGGAAGCAGAGCTCACGTGCTTGTATCCAAAATCTCTTGTGCTTTTCCACCCACACTGAAGTTACAGATGGCGTTTGTTCAACAGAAAGAGAGTGGGAAGCATCTTCAGTCAGGCAAATTAATCTGCTCCCCTCTCCTTCCCCTGGAAAGGAATAGCCTCTGTTACAATAAAGAGCTTGTTTTTGCTTCAGTGAATCAGATTGCATCAGAAACTCCAACAAGACCTTTTTGAAGAGCAAAGAAGTTTCATGACCCTTCTTTGATGTCAGTGCCTCCAGGACTCAGCTATGCAAACAGATGCTGTATCACCATCCACAGACACTGTGTAAGAGATACAGTGGTCTCCTAAACAGACTTGTGCAATAAAAAATGACAGGAGGGAACGTAGAGTACAACCCTGTATTGCAGGAACCCATCTTGACTTTTAAGAGCCTATATATGGCGATAGCTCTCTTCTCGCTGTTATAAAAGTTCTTAAAACAATCCAATAACAATTTATCATTTTCATAAATGTTAGTCTGTAAAATCATACCCTCCTCACTGCATTGCAGAGCCCTTAGACCTAGTTGCAGATCAGAAGGGGGCAAGAAGGTTTTTTCTTCCAGGATCTTTAAGGTTTTGCTGAGGCACCAGCCATACTCCTCCTTTACAAAAAGGTGCCTGTGTCCCAAGGACTGATGGTAACAGTTCTGGTGAGTTAACTTCTCACTCTCTCTCTCCTTTTCAGGTTGCATCTGGAGATCAAGGTCTGAATATTTTCAAAGTGGAGATATATACACCAGAATGGTGTGTAGTTCACTGGCATTCATGAAAAAATGCCTCAAACGAACATTTGCAGGGCAATTTGCAAAGGCAGGACTGTGAACAGGTGTGATAAAACTACAGGTTAGGTCACACTAATATTTATACTATGCATCTACTATTTATATCAGTCTCTACATATGTTAACAGAGATGCTGCAAAATTCTCTGAGCCTGACCCTTCACTATTGCGCATCATGCCAAAAGCTGCTGCTGCTACTATATTCCTTTCTATTTACTACCTGGGAGCCATCTCCTTTTTTTTGTGTGCTTGCCACCAAACTCTGCCTCAGAAAGAAAGACAAGGCTGTACAAAAGCATCTGAGTAAACTGCTTCACCAAGAAAACCTGAGTTAAGCTGCCAGTAATAAATACATTTATTGGGTAGACAGTAAAAAGTACTGAAGAGTTTAAAATAAATTCTGAGTTATTTAAACTTAATTTATGACCAGGAAAATAAACCCTTTCTTCTACTATTAATGTTTTTTATCTGGGCCATCAAATGTCACACCCTACTGATTTTGGATGTAAGGTCACTGGAAACAACATATCAGTGGTGTCAGCAATACAAATCAACTGAAATTCCCCTAAAAATAAAAATGTCAGGAGTAAAATAATAGGCAATAGTTATTTCATGGTATGAAAGACTTGTAATATATCAAGAGTTCACCTTTTTCTATCTTTATCATATATCACTTTGAACATTAAGTATACCTCCATTTCATATATTTTAAATATAGATAATGTATCTAGCTAAAACAATAATCTCAGAGAAAAGTGCACTGAAATGATTGTTTGGGTTTGCATTCACTTTTTGAAACGTCTCCTAATTTGTATCAAATGATGAAGCAACAGCCCTGTCTATAAAAGGCAGTGCAGTGCACCAGCTGAAGCTTTCTAAGAACATATTTCTGTGTTAATGGAATATGGGAATATAAAATTGATCTGGACTAATGATTTTAGCAAGAAGAAAAAGAAGGCGTGGCCCTTCACTCTGGCTGACCCTTCATTTGGCCCATGAAGACAAGACGCAACCTAAACCTAGCATCGCAGGAAGGGGTAACAAATGCCACGAGGAAGGCAACAAGCAGCACATATTTGTGAAAACGCCTTCTTTGAAGTTTCTGCGTAGATGAATACATTTGTGTCTGTTAAATTGTCTTTAGTACAAATGGGGATTTCCTGAGGCCATTTGTGACTGTTATTAAATGGCTACCAGAAAACAGGTTACTAATTTGGCTTGCATCACCATGCTGAATTATAACTAAACACGCTAAATGTCACACTAAGCTGCACGTGGCACTCACACAAAGAGAAACATGCAGTTATAAACCCATGTTGTATGGCCATAGCGACATGAAACGGCACACCCTGTTCAGGCGCAGTTGGGTTTGTGATTGAGTAACAGCCTGCAAGCATTTGGACCTTTTGTGTTTATGTATAATGAGGAAAAGGATGGGGACAGACTGGCTTGCCCGGTGCTGTCACATCACTTATCTCTAATGAATCTGGCCCCACATCCATGAAGCTTCCACGTCTGGAGACGTCTCAGGGTCCCTGAACACTCTTTTATGGTTCAAGCTCTTGGTCCAGTGCCCCATGTGAGAGCAGGAGCCAGAAGCCTGGGTGACCATCCCCAGCACCGTGTCTTTGGATGTTCACCAATGCTGCACACCAAGCAGGCAAAGCATCCTGTTCCCCAAAGCGGGGCTATAGGGTGACTTGTCCAGCTTTTCCCTGCTTTTGTGAATGCCACGATACTCTGCCCTGTTCTTCCCCCTCTGCCACATCTTTTGTCTGATCTATGTGTGCCACTTCCATTTCACCTTGCCTTCAGAAAGGAGAAGGAAGTGCCTACACTGCCAGAACATAGATGCAGAGTTTTGGCTCACGATTGTGTCCAGTCAGGCAAAGATGGGATGGAGCCCTACCACAGGCTGCCCTGTGCTCACGCAGAGGTAGTGCGCAGCTATTTGGGATGGCTTTTAAATAATTTGCTATCAGCCAGAGTTCATAACTTCTTTTCTCATGTCACTCTGTATGTTTGAGTGATGTTTGTAGCAGGTGTAGGCTATAAGTTATCCCCATTACTGAGGCAACAGTCAGGATAGCAAAGAAAGGGGAAAAGGAAAAGTTGTTCTCACAAGGCGTGATGAAGTGAAATCCTTTGGGGACGGCATGAACACATCAGAAGCTAAGCCAGAAAAGCTGTCAGAAGCTTTCATCTTGAAATGGGAAAGAAAATTCAGAGGCCTATGGGAAAGTAAGGTACCTAGGCAATAGTTTGGGGAGGGAGCGGGGGGGAACACACTGCAATTAGTATAAACATTTCTTTTAAAGAAGAGCTATGACAGTGGTTAGAAAACACTTTTAATAGATTCTACCAGTTTCTCTCTGAAAAAGTTTATCTTTAGGGTCCTTTCTTAGAGAAGGCAGCATGTTCATCCATTAAGTCCTTCCATACTATATGGGAGTGCAACAGCACTCTGCTTTTTGGTCACGTTAAAGTTGTATGTGCCCAATGCTATACAAATGCATAACATGTAGATGCATTGGTGGTGGAACATGAGGTGACGACTCAGATAAGTGAAACTTGACAGGTTAAAGATAAATCATACCAGCCAGCTCCCATATATGTTTTTCTAGCAGGGCTGATACATTACTGCATCATGTGGAGCACAAGCCAAAAGGTATGTCATCTGGAAACGTCATTAAATGGGCATGCAGCCTAGAAGGGAGGAGAGATGTCAGCACGTAGAGGTGACAGATCATTTCTCCTGTAGCTGAAGGCTATGAAACGGATCCTGTAATATTCTCATTAGGGAGTTTGGAAGCACTTCAGTGATAAGAGAACTGCTTTTCTGTCTATGTTTTGTGATAATTATTGCCACAGATACGTGATTCCTGGGCAGCGGTTTTCCTATTCCTTCCAGTACTTTTCCTTTGTATTGATTCAGTAGTTTTCTCAGGCAAGAGAACTTGGGTTTCATGGCAGTGACATGTTCTCGCTTGGACCAGTGAGGTGTATTCCCCAAAAGAAGATCCTGGAAACACTTCTAATTTTTTATCATTTATGCCGTGCAAGAATCGAGATACTGACTTTGATGAACTGTGCATATCACCTTTTTAATTTCCTGTAATACTGCCAAAATATTGTCCTTGGCATGGAAGAAGTGAAATATATCTGATGAACACAGTTTCACTATGTCAGTAACTCTCTGCTGTTCCTTGTTATAATGGACTTCTCCATTTCTGACTTGGATTCTGATTCTGCTTGTCTCCTGCATTAACCTGCTGTGATCTCATCAGGAAAGCTGATCCATGAAGCTGAGGTTATAGCAAATGTTACTTAACCTAATAACTGGTCTGACAAGTTTTTAAATGTCTTTTAATATTTTCTCTCTGGTTGTGTTTTCATTCACACTGTGCTGATAGCAGTTGAGTAGCAGCAGCCATGGAGGTAGACATGAAACCTGTGTTTTCCTTCCCTGTCGTATACAAATATATCTAAACGCCACAGGAATCTGTGAGATGATGGTCTTGTTTACTCTGCTTGACCTGCAAGCATATCCTTTTTCTGTAGTTTTAGCTGTAAGACATTTTAAAATCTATTTATGGCACAAAACATAAGGTTAGCCATGCTGGAGGAAGAAATCCTTTATTTATCTGCAGTAGGTTCAAGAGCACTACAGATAGACAAGGTCCATGGTGCTTCACAAATATGTACCAGCCTTGACCTGCAGAAACCAATCATGGGCTTATTGTGTTGTTTGTATGATACAAATCCAGTGCCTCTTCCCTGTAGAAAGTAAACTAAGATGACTAAACTGACTTCACTTGGTAATTCTCTCTGCAATCTGATCCAAATGATTAATGGTCATTCTGGTCAAGGCTGGATTTAATTCAAGGTCACAGAAAAAAAAAGATAAAAGGTCACTTTGCTGACCAACCTCTATTTATCTACGCATTTTTGGTTATTAAAGGAATTAATCTGATAGTGTTTCTATACACAACACATTAATTATTTATGCATTTGATACAAAATTATTTCATACAAGGATTAAGATTGAGTCTTTAAATTGCAGGCATGGGGCACAGAGATTTAGTCCTATGATGAGCCTCATCTAGATTGACACAGCTGAATCCCAGTTTAAAAATGTAGGTTTAAATGTGTACTGAGTCTGGTATGACACACAGCCAGACCGACTTACACCAAATGCTGCATGTACTGGGTAAACTGAAGCCCAAAAATAAATCTTGCCTTGAGAAAAATCTTAGCTTTTGTGACACATTTATCAGAGTGTCTGTTTTCAGGAAGGCTTAGCCCACCGTCCCTCATTTTGAGATTTGAAGTGACAGATATTTAAAACAAATAATGATACAGCAATTTTATTCAGTCTCCGGAAGTTTGAGGGGAACATTCTCAGCCTTAAGGCACTGAATTTCAGTCAGAAGTAATTTCTAATGTTGCTTCATCCTATTACTTGTAAATTCAATATAATTAGAGGCATATTCAGTTCATTACCAATTTGAACCTTTGCCCAGTTTTTTTCAGTCTGTTGCTTTTTCAAAACACTTTATTAAAAACTTGTTTTGCTGTCATATGTTTTAAAGGGAAATAATATCTCACAACTAATCATTTATTAAGATAATGCAACCACACAATGCAGGAAAACAACAACGTAACCTCGCTAGAAACAGATGGAGAGTGAGAAATAAACCCTTGCTTGGTTGCACATGAATATTTTGAACTTACAGCTGAAATATGTATTAGCTGTATTTTCATCCCAGGAGTGATAAATACAACATTAGATTGAAAAACAATTATTTCCCTTGCTTTTGGGCATACAGTACATTATTACCTAGACTCACTTATTGCTTCAAATAATGCCTTCTGAATTTTCATGTGTTTTTCACTTCTCATAAATGCCTATAATGAGAGACAGGAAACCTGAGCAAAATGTGAAAACTATTTCACCATATTACTGTTATTTTGTTCTATTCTTTTTGCTGCCTCATTAGGCCAATTGTCAAAAATCACATAGCAGAGACCAGAGGTTTCCATTTTTAGTGATGGATGATGGGCAAGAGCAATCTTTTAAAACTACAGACAGTGCCTGCCCAATACAACATCCTGTGATGTTGAGGGGAGGTTTTACATGGATTAGTGATAAAAGAACCTTTATACATTAGTCACAGGATCCCACAAAGCTCACATTAGGAACCATGCATGCTGAACTCACTACCATCACTAAATATTGGGTAACCATTTTAGCTGGTCTCAGGCAAGTGTTAGCAATGGTCTTGTTGCATTCCTCCTGTTTGCATACAGCATTGCTGCTCTGGCTCTACACAAGGGTATGAAAACTAGTTCTCCATACACTCTTGAAAGCTTTTCAAAGAAGCTTGAAATCTGTATCTCCTGTGTCACAGGGCCATCATTTCAGCAGCACACCTTACCTAAAGGTGTATCTGCTTTGCCCCGGGTTGACAAGGTGGTTAGAGTGAGTTAGATGCTGGGACAGCAGTGAAGGAGCTCTGCTCGCTGTCTGGCCCAGCAATGCCCAAGGGGCATTGGCCTTGCTGAAAGATGAGTGGGGATTGCCAATAATTCCCCAACAGGAATGTTAAAAAAATACATCCTGACTCATGTTTACAGCTCCTAAGGGATGAGTTTGAAATGCAAAGGGAACCCTGCAAAGAGTTTGGGTAAGCCAGGGCAGAGTGATCCACAAAAGTGATAGTTGGACCTGGGATGCAAGTTTTGTGTCAAAACAGGACTGTTCCTACCAAGTCCTGTTGGACTTGTGCAAGCATCATGACAGCTTTCTAACTGGATACCTAAGGAGAGAAAAACCTCAGAGCTGCTCTGTAGGATAGGTATACACTCTTAATAGCACAGCAGCACTTAAGAAAACTCGTCCTTGGACCACTCTTGCAGGCCCCTGGGTTTCACAGTACGTCTCACAGCAGTGTCTAGCAGGGGCTCATCCCTACTCACTGTTGTGAGCTGTTAGTGCAGGTCAGCAAGAGAAAAACCAAGTCTTCCAGTAAGCAGCGTTAGGGGGAAAGTCTCTGAAGTGCAGTCTCTGAAATTGACAGTGTCCCAGACAGTTTTTAACAGTATTAAATGACTTTATAGTTATTATTTATTCATTTCCTTCATCTTACAGGCAGCATCCCTCAAGAATAAGGATTTGCCTATCTATATATGTATGCGAGGTTTTTTGTCCTTTTTGTTTTTCATGTCCTTTGTCCTTTGCTTCATTTTCTTCACCATCCTCCTTTTTTTTTTTTCTTCTCCTCTCTTTTGTTTTACTGTTGTTGTTGTTGCTTTAATTCTTTTTCCCTGGATTTTTTATTCTGATTTTAGCTCGTCTTCTACTCCTGGCTCCATTCCTATCCACGATTGTCATTAAAATGGCCAGCAATCGAATAGTTAATGTTGACAGACAGACAAACATAACCGCCACAGGCCTTCTAAGTTAATACCTTGCTATCGTTGAAAAATCTGAGGGAAACTGAGCCCTTAAGAGCTAATAATTAGGGCTACTTGCAGATTCAGGAAAACAATGTTAAATCGGTTACACTTCTTTCAAAGTATGTTGCAGCCATGAGGGCCAGAAATGTAATGTTTTATTTGTTAAAAAAAACCCACAAGGTATTTTTTAAAGTAAGAGTATGTCATTTAGAGCAGATAAATGTATAGGCTGGGCTGAACCCAGGCTGGTGCCACCCTCTTGCTGAGATAGGACTGGCAAAATTCTGTAACGAAGGGATGAAAACACAAAGCCTGAAGTGGGCCAGGGTTTGCCAGTACACAGGGTATTCCCATAAGAGGGGATATTGCAATCTCTGTGCACCTGAGGTCTGGGTGGCATACGACAGAGGTGTGAACACGAGGATGCATGCCCTCGACATACTCTGTACATTTTGGACAAACAGTAACATACAGAGGACTCAGACTTCTGTAGCAGCACTAAGGCTGCAGGGTATTCATATGTCCTTACCTGCCCAAAGCTCACTGCTCTTTGGCTACAGTTTTTGCTGTTTAATTTTCTATACGCCTGTAAATGTCCCAGCAGATATTTACATGACTTTCAGTCTAAAATAGGGATCTCAAGCGAGTTCTTGGTGGTCCCTGGCTCCATTGTGCTTGTTTGGGAGGGCAATCAGTGTTTGCAACACCTAGGGGTTCACAAATCCAGATTATTTCCAGACTATTGACCAGATATTTCACCTGGCCTCTGCAACTTCTGAAAAAGCCTTTCATGCAGCAATGAAACATAGTGACCCAGAGGTGGGAATCTGGAGCTCCTGTTGCCCTCGGCAGGTGTCTCCCATCCAGGGAGAACCGCAGTCTGCGGACCAATCAATCCAGCACTTGCACAGACACGGACATGTACGCCCCTGAGAGGGCTGAAGGGGTTGACAGGACAGTGCTAAAGGCATTTCTGCAAGAGTAGTTACTACTTGGATCTTTTGGAAACCACAACATACAGATAAATCAATCACAGACTAACCATGGCTGGCAGTAGATACATTCACACCTCATGAATGGAAGTGAATTGTCTTCTTGTTTGGTAATTCAGTTGTTTAGTCCCAAGATCAGTTTGCCAGATTGAATCAGTGCAGATTTCTGTAACTCAGCACTGCACGTCACAGCTCAAGTGAAACAAATGCTCCAGTCTTCTTTGAACTTCTGAGTATTTTGACCTTCAGAACTTGTACCATGAATTTTTCAATTAACTAGCTCATAATTAAATCAACTGATTAAATAAAGAAGTTTTAGTTGATAAAGTACCGTTATGCATTCAGATGGCACGGGAGTTTTAATGATATGTAGATTGTCCCTAAGAACTAAGAACAGCTCAGAAATGGACTCCATCCTCCTACACAGCTTCAAGGGTCCCTCCCTGCCCCACAGCCCCTTCGCTGCCCAGGCAGCCCACCCAAATGAGGCACGGCGGCCCTAGAGACAAGGATTCAAGACAGTTTGTCTCTGCCCTTGGCTCCATGGGCACTGGCAGGGTGTACTGCTGGTTTGTGCCTCCATCTCATGCTCCAAAATGAAGCTGTGATGCCACCTCTGCTATGGGGTGCTCCAAGAAGAGCGTGATCTAACTCATCCTTGAGACTCGGCCTCACAGCACAAAGGTATATTCAAGCAGTGGCTCTGGAGTTAGGAAAGGAGGGGTTGTCACAAGGTACTTTTCACTGAATGGCACGTGTGAGAAAAGCTGGATAAAAACAGGAGACAAAGGAAAAAATGGACATTGCTGGCTGAAGAGAGCTTGCAGTTGAGAATGAATCATAGAATCATAGAATCATTTAGGTTGGAAAAGACCTTTAAGATCATCAAGTCCAACCATAAACCTAACACTGCCAAGTCCACCACTAAACCATGTCCCTAAGTGCCACATCTACATGTCTTTTAAATACCCCCAGGGATGGTGACTCCACCACTTACCTGGGCAGCCTGTTCCAATGCTTGACAGCCCTTTGGGTGAAGAAATATTTCCTAATATCCAATCTAAACCTCCCTTGGTGCAACTTGAGGCCATTTCCTCTCATCCTTTAGCTTGTTACCTGGGAAAAGAGACTGACACCCACCTCACTACAACCTCCTTTCAGGTAGTTACAGAGAGCAATAAGGTCTCCCCTCAGCCTCCTTTTCTCCAGGCTAAATAACCTTAGTTCCCTCAGCTGCTCCTCATAGGACTTGTGCTCTAGACCCTTTACCAGCTTCGTTGCTCTTCTTTGGACATGCTCCAGCACCTCAATGTCTTTCTTGTAGAGAGAGGCCCAAAACTGAACACAGGATTCGAGATGTGACCAGTGCCGAGTACAGAGGGATGATCATTTCCCTAGTCCTGCTGGCCACACTGTTTCTGATACAAGCCAGGATGCTATTGGCCTTCTTGGCCACCTGGGCACACTGCTGGCTCATATTCAGCCGCCTGTCAACCAACATCCCCAGGTCCTTTTCTGCTGGGCAGCTTTCCAGCCACTCTTCCCCAAGCCTGTAGCATTGCATGGGGTTGTTGTGACCCAAGTGCAGGACCTGGCACTTAGATGCCCCCTCCTGTTATTGATTTGGCTTTTGAGCAAGAGCTGCTGGTTTCTAAGTAGATGGCTTGCCTAAAATATTACAGTTCCCATTAATTTCACCCTTTAATGGCAGCAACCTCTAGAGTTCTCAGTCTTGGTTCACCACTGGGCCCAAGCACCAAGAGACATTGGGTGAGAGTCTACTGTGTGACTATTGGAGATATCTCAAGTCCAGGCCACCCTTGTCCTTGCTTGAGCAAAAAGAGCTTTCCGTTGTATATGAACTTCACCTGGCTTTGGATTATTACGAGACTGCACCAGGAAAAGCTGCCTGACTTAGAGGTGTCATTTGGCATATCCTTTCCCATCTCTTAAAGGTGAGCACCATGACAAAATGCAACAACTAAAAACATATTTCTCAGAGGATAGAAACAAAGCACTCAGGATTTTTCTAAAAGCTCTTTAGGCCAGTTCCTCAATGCAAATCTTTATTCCAAATGCAGCACTCGATATGCCGCAGGAAGCCATACCTACTGCTCAGAGTCTAAATTTAGACTCCTTTCAGAACTGAAACTATACCAGCAGGAAAATGCTTAACAATGGTCTTTATTTAATTTGACATATCCCTCTTCAAATACTTCCCTTGCAAAATCCTTTTGTGTTCTTTTAAGTAGGACAGTTTCTTTCCTTTGTGTAATTCAAGTGGCATAAAGTGAGAGCTACCCATATAAAAACACACACACTCACAAGCAGAAAGATAAAACAAGTCTCAAACAACCAAACTGCTTAATGGTGCAAGCAGGGAGTCAGAGGGAGGACGGAAGAAGAAGGAGGAAAGAAAAAATGCTAGAAAGAAAAAAGAAAAGAAAAAAGTTGTGCAACATTCTGCTGATTCTTCTCAGGCTAGGATGCATGAGATGTCAATATTTTGACACTGTCACTTAAATATCTCGCTATTGAAACAACCTGGAAAGTAGTAATGTCATATGAATAATAACTATTATTATTATATTCCACAGATTGGTTCCCTTGCATGCATGCCTTCTGTCAGTATTTATTCTGTGTTTTGTTTGACTTTCGTGGAAGCAGATGAACGGGAGTAGGATTTGCTACTACTCCTACCCAAAGTCATAATCGCATGTTTCAGACATGAGACCTAACTCCTGTACAATGGACTGTGGTGATGCAGACAACAGATAATAGGATCAGAGGAGTCAAAACCAGCCTTCTTGGAATCAAAACCAGGCTTCTTAGAATCAAGCAAATGTGTTTAATAACAGAGGAACCCAAATCCATAAAATAATTCATACCCTGAAACGGCACTAAGTGGAATGTTTTTAAAAACATTTTCAAGATGTATTACTAGATTTTTAATTCCTGAACTGTTCATATAGCACATTTGTTTGATTTAGTGTCTAAAATAAACTTTTACTACTTTTTATTCCTGCTAGCACTAAAACAATTAACACAGCAATGGGAGAGTGTATGACACTCCCCCCCCAGCCCACTCATCAACACAGCTCTTAAGTGCAATCCCAACTGTGTAGTCCAGCTTTGCCCTTAGCTTCACATCTGCAGCCCCACTGGTAGATGTCTCCTGGTGGTTGGAGAGGGGATGTACTTTTGGTCTGCGTTAGGAGGAAGAGAATGCAAATACAATTTTCCAAAACTCAAGCAGTTAGACATTGTGATATTGAGATGTAGGTGGATCTCAGAGGGTACTTAAACAAGTGATGGAGACAAGACATGTGAGATTCTAGATAACTTCTGAGCAAGATACCTAGAGGGCAGATCATTACATGATGGTGCACGTGGAAGGTGTGATCATGGAAGAAGAAACAGATAAAAAGATCAGCTAATAGAGAAGCAAAAAGAGGCACAGGTTTGCTTCACTGGAAAAAAGGAGTACGAAAAGACAAATTATGAGAGGACAAGAAAGATCTTCAGCCCCCACAGAAGAGAGAAAGAGGCAGCAGTCAAAGAAAGAACAAGGATGATCCATAGGATGTTGCATGAAAAAAGAAAAGCCAGAGGACCCTGTAGGCATTTTTGCTCACATTAAGACGAGGAAGGTCTTTGTGACCAGTGATTATTATTAAGAGTAATTGGGAAGACTGTTGTCACAGTCAGATTTAGACAAGAGAATGGGTACTGGCAGCTGGGAGCAAGGATGTGCTGTAGAGCTGGAAAAGATCCTGTTTGGGAAGAAAGAAAATCCACTGGCTGTCCTTCATGATGGGCCAGATGAGACTGCCGTAGTCACATTGAAGGTGATCAGGGATGGCTGCCAGGTGAGAATGCAGAAATGAATGAAGTTACAGGTGCCCTTCAGAAGGCAAAGAGCAAAGGCGTGACTCAAGACGTAGGATGAACTGATGGCTCATGGGCCAGTGCTATGAACAAGTTTCTGGGGTGTGTGACCCCCAGAAAGGGGTTCACAGGGTCAGGATTGCTCTTGGGAATGGACTCTACATGGATAACTCATAGGATTGTGGTGGTATGACTGATAAGAGCTTTAAACTAGAAACAGAGGGGAGAGGGTGGGGAGACTCACTTCATCTCCATGCCTGATTCTAACGCAAGGAAAAAAGGAAAATCAGATAAATGACATTATTGCAATGGGTAATAGGACACTGAAGGGGAGAGGAATAGGCAGCAAGAGAATATGGGAATAATATTGAAGAGAGGAATAAATGTTTGTGTGATACATTTAATGAAATTTGCTATTTAAAACTGGATTAAAACAGAGAAAATCAAGAGAAATGCTGTGCATTAAGACCAGATACATATAGGAAGTAGAATCTCTGGTGCAGAACAAAATAAAAGATATTACAAGAACAATAGAAACACATTGGAATAGTAATCTTGCCTCAAACACAGACATTGAAAGATATGCATTATTTAAAAAAGAAGAAAAGGTAAAAGGCAGTGAGGTAGCAATTCTCATTAACTGATGAAGTAGAGTGAAAAGAAATAAGAATTGATTGCTTCAGTAAAACCCAGAAACAGGCTAAGTCAAAAATCACTTTTGGAAAGCCTGAAAAAGAGGATCTATGGAAAATAAAACAAGGTCTGCCACTCAATTTGATGGTTGGATTTTGTTATGGCTGGAGATCACCATCTTATTACAAGAAACTAAGGGAACGCACCATTAGAAGAATTTCAAATTCACCATGCAGTAAGCAATGCTTCCAAATACAGAAGGACAAACTACCTGTGCATGAAAGGGACAAATTTCTACAGCAAGTAGTCCCAGGCTCTAGAGTAACATCACATTAGATACATTAGATACAGTTCTGGCAACTACCAAAACACTTCAAGGTAACTCCTTGTAGCATAGAAGTTTGGTCTAAATGACCATAAGCTGATTCAATTTTAAATAAGCAGAAGAACAAAAACATGCCTAGACCCATGATCTGTGAGTTCAAACTTGAAATGTCCAGCAAGCCAGAAAGTAAAATATTAAGACCTTTAGGATCTGAATGTAGCAGGGACTTGGCCTCAATGGTACAAAAATTCCCATGAAGTTGCACCCCCCCATCCCACCCTCCCTACCCACAACAAAGGGGAAAAATCATTATGGAGTAGGACAAACACCCCTCACAAAAAGGGATGAGGAAAGAGCTGACACAGACCAAAAGAAAGAGCTGATCAGCAAAGAAAAACTATTTAAGGTCAAGAAGTGCAAGACTGAACTACAACTGGGTAAGACTTGGGCTGTGGGAGATCCCGTCAAAGAAACACATAGCAAGTGTGCATCAAAATAAGTAAACATATGGACAAACAAATACAAATATTGCTGTTGGGGCATTTTTCACTGGCCCTGTGCCCCAGCTATCCCAGTGTAACTCAATTTTTACCAAGAACTGCTCAGCAAAAAGCAGCATATCCAATTCTAAGAGAGACCGGAGCTGGTTTATACTGGAAAGATCTGTGCAGTCTATGAGCCTATCCTGTCCCATGTCACTGCAAACAAGTTAAGCAAATCTGTTTTACTTTACGTGGCACTGGATGTGAGGAAATGTGGATGGCTTAGTTCCATGTCTCCAGTTTGGGCATTTACTTATCCAGATGTATCAACAGAACCATAAATTATTTCACCATACCAAACTATTTTTGACTACAGGCACTGCATAAGGGGAGCAAGCACCATCTTTGAGCTTTTATCTGTATTTCATAGTGGCTGTTAGATGGCCATTTGGAGAGAGCAGATTTGGCAGAAATGGGTGAGGAGGAAAACATAGGTGAGGAAAGGGTGAAGAACTTTATATATTGATTAGCCCAGTATATAAGCGAACCTGATGCTTAGGAAAAGTAAGAGCTTGAAGCTGGCCTTTGCAGAACAAATGCCATGCAGATAGGAACAGACAGCACAAACTTCCCAAAACATAATCCCAGTACTGGGCTGTGAGTGCAGACAGGAGGAATCACACACACTGAGAGTGAGCATTAGCCCCTGTAGTGTTTGGGGGGCAGGGATGGTGTTTATATTGTATTTGTATAGTGACTAGTGCAAGGAGGTACTGAACTTTGACTCAGGTTTCTGGATGCGACTGTAATAACTACAAAAATTAAAATAGCACAGTCTTTGCCCTCAACTACTGTTTACACTGAGCACACCGATGCATAACAGTAGGTACCTGTATCACTGTGGCAGGCAGGATGCATTCAGGCTTTCTCCTGCAAGGTGGCTGAGACCTGGCATATCATGCCATACGCCATGAACTTCAGCAGCTACATGCAAAGCCTTCTGAGCAGGGTGACTGGACTATAATGAGGGCTGTCTTTACTTCGTCAGGTGCTCCTGGGAACACTTACCCCATGGCCAAGTGCAAGAATCAAAATCAGATGCCTGGCTGCAGCCAGGGTGAGTCCTATTTAACCACAGCTCCTGTCACCACGGGGTACCTGGTCTGGCTGGGAAGCATCCCAGGTGACCTGTAAAGCCTGAGACAATTTTTCACGATAATCCCATTGAGAGGCTGGGGTTGGTGAAGGCACTACAGAGCACCAGGCCCACCTAGCATGGTGGACAGGTATTCCCCAGACAGCATCCCAGCACCTGGGCTCAGAGTAGCCCTGTGACCACACTGGAAAGCAAATAATGTGGGCAGCAGTGAGCTGCACCATTCATGCAAGGCATAGGGATCCTTTGCAGTCCTTTACCAGTTCTTTGATCTCTCCAGTGCTTTCTCCCAGTGGCACTGGGTTTTTCCCAGACCAGTTGTTCCTCCTACCACTGCTACACGTGCTCTGGAAACGGCTGCCCACTGTGTCAGTTCCACTCGCTACAGCATGCGACAAAGATTCCCAATAACATCTCCCTAGAGAATCCAGAATTTCTTTTTCAGGGTTACAGAAACTTTTAAAAACATTGGTTCTCACACAGGGTATATGCCTCCACCAGTGAGAAAATAATGTGTGTGGCTCTGCTCCTTCAGGCGACTTCTTCTTTGTGCATCAGGTAAATGATGAATTACCCTGTCAGTCAGAGCTCTTCCTTTCAGGGAGATAAAAAGCATGTGCCTGAACAGAAGTTACTTGGTTTTAACTGCCACACAGCTTCATGGATGGATGTGACAGGTTGCTTCTGTGGCGCCCAGTCCTGGGAGCTGCCCCTTAGATTCGGCATGGGATTCTGTGAAGTGCTGCAGAACGGAGGCCAGAGCTAAAGTTTGGGCTTCTGGGCAGCATCCAACTACACAAAACACTGCAAAGGCTGCAGGGCTAGGACAGCATAGAGTTGTTTTGATCTCTAAACCCAGTGGCTGACACACACAGTCCCTGCTACAAGCTACAGCCAGGGCAGGGCTTTGGGCTTTGTGCTTGGCAGATCCACCTGGGCTGGGAGCTGGTGGACTGAGTCAGCAAGAAGCTGCAGCCAAGCCAGAAAACATCTCCCTGAAATTTATAAAAATACATACATATATATATAAAAGTGACTTGAGGAGAGAAATTACTAGAGAAAATTCACAGGCTGGGGACCAGACCTGCTCTATAGATGCCTTCATGGAGCCTGTTTTTATACTTCTCACAACCAGATACTTGCCAAAGGAGGAAAATGTGGTTCTTGATGGGTGATTAGTCTCAGGTCTTGACTGGACTTACCTCCATCCTCATGGCACTACCTTGCTATCCCCATAAATGTTTTCTCCAAAAGTGATGAAAGAAACTGTTAGAGAGCTCTGCTGGCTCTACCCAGTTAAATGCACTGTGGGGAAAGGATGGTTGCTGTTTATGGGGCCTTTCTAATGAGGGATGATCCAGAAAGACTTCAACCTCCTCCTCATCACAATATGATAGCCATGAGGGTAGTGAGCATTGTACAACCAGGTTGGTCCACTGCCATTGAGTCTGAAATTTACTTACAGCATGTGGGTGCCTATATCAAACAGTTTGGAGCATAAAGAAAACCTGCAAAAGTCCTACTTTATTTTTTTACTGTACTGCCTAATAGATGCTCTGTCAAGTTATACATTTCTTGCTGTGACAAATTATTCTTCTTCTCCTGACAGGACCTCCAGCTGAGTCCGCTGTGCTCAATTAGGAGAAAATGCATATTTTAATCCGCCCCATGGTGTAGTAACATTTCACTCTGTGGCCTTGGCAAAGGCGCCATTTAACTATTTCTGCAGTGGTTTCACATGCAGCACATTATTCGAATGTCAGCAGCATTTCCGACTGTTCTAGTTTCCCTGGCAGTACTCCCCTAGGCATTGGGATGTGGACAATTAAAGCCCACTTTATCATTTTGGAACCAATGATTTCCTTCCCCTGATACAGTTCATCACTACATAGCAGCTGCTTTTACCGTCACAACCATCTTTGCTTCTCCAGGCCACTGCAGTCTCCTGGTAAGCTGTTGTGACCACTCTCCACCGGTGGACTGGCAACACGTGTTCCTATACCCCTCCAAAAACAATGCATCAGGTCTCTGCCCTCCTCAGTAGTCATAACCAGCTCCAGGTCTCCTCCCATCTACAGCAATGAACAGAGATCCTCAAAACCACAGAGCCTATGTTATATGGAAAAAGGCTACCTCTTCCCAATAAATCACCAGGACTTCTGTGAAATGTCTTCTAATGCTGTAGTAGCACTTGAAAACTACCCAGGCATGACTCAGCAGTCATGGAGAGCTGATGAGATGGGAACCCACATGACGTTACTTTTATGGTGCAATATGGCTCTCTCCACTGTTTGCAGGGAAAACAAACAATTAAGGGTTATTTGTGGGGAAAAAAACAGTCCAGGGAGAGGAATAAACTGCAGTAAAAAAAGGAAAAGTGGAAGATTTTTTACAGGAAATCAGGATCTCTGTGGAAATATTCAGTCATGCTGGTACATTCAAGATGGGGTCTGCCCAGAGCAATGGTACTGCACTTTTTGACTGCCTCCAGGCTATGTTTGGCCCACTGAGTTTCAGAAATACTTCCAGAGAAAACTTTAATTTCAAGTCCCAATTTTTAGCCTTTTAGCTTTTTGCAGAGGATCTTCTCATATGCTGGTTTACTTACCTGTAGTCAGAGGTTTGATCATTCGAAAATCTTGTTTGCCCAAACAAACTCATGGTCCCTAATGTATTCAGTAGCCTGAAAATCCCATTAATTATTTGAAACCATGGTTAGCTGAATTAATTCAATGTCTTCTACTCAACTTAGCTAACAAAGGTTTGACTGCATTCCTTTCTTGGTGAAGTGTGCTCTCTGGTACTACTTACCCTATTAAAAATATATCTTGCCTTTTTATCAGCACAAGGAAAACAAAGATAAGCCTGCTGAAAAGGGCTTTGAAAAGCAGTTAAAGTATCAGAGGAATTATGTGCAAGTCTGTAGAGTATATTTATGGTTATAAAACATCATATAAAAATTTAATTGGTACCCATGAAAGGCACCAGCAGCTGGGTTGAGAGGGTTCTCCACGGAACAGTTCAGCAAGGCAGCAGCAGAACAAATGTTTGCCTTTTAAATACACTCAAAGTCTGTCTTAGAGCACCACTGCTGAGTGGTCAAGCCTACTTAGTCCTTAACTTCTCTAATGTGGCCAGCCAAGGTTGGCCAGGAAAAGGGATCGGTGAGTAGTCTGATCAAATGCCTCAAGTTAAAGGGTCAAGGCTTTGTGTTGGTAAAGGCAGCCAAAACAAGCAAATCAAGGCAGCTTGAGATTAGGATTGCTGTACTTAAAATAAGATTTTAAGAAATGGTCACCTCTCGCACTGCGTTGCAATACATCTGCAAGTCAACAGACTCATCCACTGTAGCTCTGATGTGTCTGGTGTCTAGTAGGGCATCTAGTCTGTTACAACCAGCTGGGTGATCCCAGGACTCCTGAGGAAAAGCCAGTGGCAATTATAGGTCTCTGGGACATGTCAGCTCCCTGGTTAGCAACAGGTCCGGTAGCTACCTTAGATATGAAAGCAGAGACATGTCCACAACAACATGGGCTTTCATTAACAGCAGTTCATCAACATGGGCGAGCTCCGAGCTCGCACTTCACATCGTTTGAGCTTCTCGTGCAACATCACTGGTCATTTTGACACTGTGCATCGCTGTCATCTAATGTGGTGGGTGTGCTGCACAGATTCTGCTACTGGAGAGCTAGCTCAACCATTAACTCCTTTGAGCTAGCTGTTATTGCTTTTTATTGTAGATCTGTGCTGGATCTGAAACAGCGCCTTAGCAATGAAAAGCTCCCCAGGAGATACGGGAATATCTCATTAGCAAAATTACTTTTTTCCAAGAGTGGTTTTTGTGTAAACATAAAGCCCTTCATTTACAATAAGAGTATTTCAGCAGCCATCTCCTCTTCCTATTTTAATGTAATTTGCCAAGAACATGTATTCTTTTCTTGTATTCATATGGAAAGGAGCAAGATCCTTCAGGAGCTGGCTGATGAGGTACATGTTTCAGGCAATGATAAGTACAAATGCAAATGTAATCTGGGTGTGGCTTTTTGCTTAGTTGTTTTCCTATTGCTTATCTTCTTTATTTTATTCGGCTAGATTAATCCTAGCCCTATCGTAGCAGGGTCTTACTGGATTGTGGTAGCACATGTGGCTCACATCACAGAAAGGAGTGGAGGAGAGAAGTTTCATAGGACTTCTTTGAAGCAGGTACAACCCCTCTCACTGCCCAGTACAGTCGGCCCAAACCACACTCAGTCAGAGGCACTGGTCACCCCTCCAGCAACTTCAGTCATTCTTTACACCCAAATGGGAGATAAGCAATACTTAATGTAGTGTTGTTGTCTCTTTTTTTTTTTTTTTTTTCAGTTAAGGAACCAGGAGCAAAGAGAGAAAGTGAGGAAGGGTTCCAGGAAATTCTGTTAGGGAAATAATGACATATTTATGAAAAAACCTTTCAGAGAAATAACTTTTGGGGTGAGACTTAAATAACCTTGACTTGTTTCTACAAGCACAAAATAAGCAAGTTTGGGAGATTGTCACCAGGCCTTGAAAGAAGAATGCAGGAAGGAGACTGGATAAGGCAGGAGAAATGGGATGTGCAGCATTTTACCCCTCTACATTGTGGAAATAGCATAGGGCAGGTTAACAGAGACTGTAGGTCCTGTGCAGTTCACAGAAACGGGCTGTAGGACAAGGATTAGCTGGAACAACCCTGGCTGTACAGCCCCAGTGCAACTGGTCAGGCCAGAGCACCAGTAGACCAATGGCCATCTGGGTGATTGGATGCGCTGGTAGACCACAGAGGCATGGGAATACCTCTTCTCTATCAAAGGTGACCGTACAGAAATCCCTGTAACTTTGTGTAGATTAGGACCTAGATGTTCGCCTCTTTTTCCCCGGGGACATTTTGTTGCCCTACTTTCACCAAGTTAAATCTATGTAACTTGATCTCAGCTTCCCACTCCAGTGATGTATCAAACGGGAAAATGAGACTTGTGAGTACTTTCTTGGTGACAGATTTCTCAGTCTAGAAGAGAGAAGGATGAGCAAAAAACTCAGGTCAAAGCCTTGATCTGGCAAAGGAAATGTTATTAAACAGCAGCTAGGATCTGCCAGCCTGCAACGAATGAGCACTGAATGAACAGCGTGGTCATCTAGCCATAGGATAAAATTTCCTTCTGAGCCCCACTTCTTGGAGACAGAAGCATATGGATAGCCAGCCTTTATGCCACCATTTCTATCATAACTTTGGAATACAGTTGACAAAGCAGGTCACATTAAAAACCTGTAGATAATGAAATGAGTTATGAGGTCAAAAAGGACACATTAGTCCAAACAGTGCCAGAGCTGAAGGCGAAACCCAGCACTTCTAAGTCCCAGTCCAGCACCCTGCCAGAGCTTGTTTTCTCCAAGTTTTCTTACCTACCCTGGATGCGACGGCAGCGTATTTGCATGCTGCCTCCACTCCAGTGAGACTCACCTTCAGGAAAAGGATACCAGCTAATTATGAGCAAGCTCTCTGATGATCAGTTCATTTGTAATTCCTTGCAAGCACGGTTTTGGGATTGTATAATACAAGGCGTAATACCGGCCACTCCAATAAGATGAATCAAGAGAGATGTGCAAATGGAGAGATGAGCATTTGTCCTTGAGGGAGGACATTTAGCATACCTAGAAACACAACCATTTTTAAAATTAATTAATCCCCTTAAGGAATTGTGAGTGATGGATTAGAGACCTTAACTGGGGAAGCAGTCTGTGACATGGTGTGTGTTTGAGGACGCACTGAAAAAGGATGTGAGTTTGCAGTCTCATGTGCTTAAGCAAAACCATCAGCCTCAGAGTGGAACACATTTATTGACTGGAGAAGGAGAGGCTCAGGGGGACCCTCGGAGCTACGCGCAAGCGGAGGAGGATCTGCGGCACCTACTGCTGTCCAGCCAGCCAGCTCTGAGAGCAACTGTGCAAGAGGAGGGGGAAAGCTTAACATAGCATCACCAGGGAGGAATATAGCGTGCGATGACATTTTAAAAGCATATTCTTGACTGAGAAACGTCTAGATAAGCAGGGTAGCAGACAATATGTAGATTTCTTATTTTAATGGAAAAGAACAGCAGGACATTGCTTCGATGTGCTTCCTTACTAGATCTGCCCGTTAGTTTTTGAGTCTGAGTCATCTCTATCTTAGTATGCAATGTGTTCCACCAAGTAATGAGATTTCTTTGAGTTTCCACTGTATTAGATTTCTCTACACATCAAATATTTAATAAGAATTAGCATCCAGCCGTCCTCCCTCCTCCCCTCCACAATAATATTAACTTCTACTGAGACACCAACATCTTGCTATTCACAGTGCTGCTTTGAAGGGTAAGTGAAAAAGCCCTGTATATTTTTCCAAGGGATTTGCTGTGACCCTCTGCAAACACACAGTAATTAAGAAAAAGAATGATCAAGAGAAAAAGACACAGTAAACTGAAGGTGTGAAAAGAGACTTCTCATTAGTCTTTGTGTCAGTTACAGTATCTGAGGAACAATTTCATTGCAATAGCATATTTATTTGATGTGGCACAGATATCTGGCTTTGCTGTTACGGATGGCATTTGCTCTTAATGCTTAAAGTACCTCTTTAACAAAATGGCACTCCATAAAAATTTAGTGTGTTCCTACTGTAATTAAAAAGCCCTAGTCATTTTTGCATTTATGATATAAACTATAATAGCTGTAAAATCCTGCAATTAATTTGCGCCAACATTTCATACTTGAGAAATTCTCATTACAAATTTCATTACTTATTCACTTATCTGTAATTTGTCCTATATAACCTAAAGAATATTAACAAATTTAGAGTCACTTTTGCTCTATTAAAAGCTAAATAGAAAAGCCTTTCACCTAGCAAGCCAATTGTGGTAACATTCTCAAGTTGGCTCCAAAATGGTGGTGAGCTACAGTCAAGCTATACAAAAAGAGATATTCTTTATGAAGCACAAGCCATAAACGACATGCAAAGCCCTTTGGAAACTGTGTGATGTATCCTGAGCTAATCCACTGCACCCTCATTGGTTTAAAAGCATTACAAGGCTTGAGTGTCTTACACTGTGGCTGTGAATATGATGCACAGCTACCTAAGGGCACGACTGGCAATAAAGCAACAAGAAAATTGTTATCTATCCAGCCAAGAGCGACTATGCAAAGTCCGAAGGACAGGGATTTCTCTTCCCCTTTCCCTCTTCAGTTTTCTTCCCTGCTGCTCACAGTCATAATTTGTACTCTGGATGTCTGCAGGACTTTAGGGGCTGTAAAATCTTGAGGAGCACTGACACAAAGCCCCATTTTTCCTCCAAATAAGTGACGGCACTACCAGAAAAAGGCAAAAAAAAGGACCGGCAGGAGAGGGCTGCACACATGAGCCAGCGGAAGGGGGAGAGGAACTTCTGCTGTTCTGTAGTTTCTTGCAGCTGCTGGATTCTGACAGTGTGACAGAAAAAACACCCAACTGCTCTTGAAATTTTGACCATATCTTCTTCATGGCTTTGTCTTCTGTCATCTCCTCTGGGGGCAGCACTCCAACTGAAAAGATGCCAGAACTCTGCTGAAAGCAGCTTAAATAAAGACAACCATCATCTCCAAGATGGCTGACAACCCCTTGCTCCCTTGCTTCATCCAAGTCTATTCCATCTTTGCCTAAGTTCAAAACAGCATTTCCAAACATGCCCTTCATGAACTTTCACCCTCTCTGTTTCTTTAAACTCATTTTTACTTATAAGAGGATGCTTTACTGCTTTCCAAGTTATTGATTGTGCATTTGCAGGACAGTACCACTCACCTCACTCACTGTATTAATGGGATACTCCTGCCAAGTCTTGCATATGATGGTAAAATATAATGACAACAGAAGCCAGCAAGGAGCAAGCAGGAAAGGTTGAAACTCAGATTGGCCCCCCGGCAAAAAAGGAATAAAGACATTTTCTTCCCCACAGTGCAAAATCTAGAACTACAACTCCACCTCCAAAAAACAGCCCACTGAACAATTTGTAATACAGTTACAGTAACACAAGCTTTGGGCATGCCCTGAGTACTTTCTGATATGCTAAGAAATAAGTTATGATCTCCTAAAGGATGGGTAGGCTGAAACAAGAGAAAACAAACTTGGATACCATTGGTTTCATTTAACTGAGAACTGTTGGAAGTGTGCAAGTAAAGAATAAGATTTGATTCCAATGGGAAAAATGAACTTCGGCTGACTTTGCAACTTGACTTTGCAAATGTTATGAAAGCCATTATAATATGTTAGGCAAAATAGAACTATTATGCAAAACAAGGCCTAAAACCAAGTAACTTTACCTCCCTGCAACAGAACAAAGCCCAAACACACTGTACCAGGACAGAGTCACCTGGTTTCCACAAATCTATATTCACAATGAACAGAGACTCAAATATTAGTATATATGTATGTACTATATAAACATATATATATTCTCCCCTTCCCAACAATATATAATATTACATTGGCATTTTACTAGCTTTTATATCACATTCATTTTATTTCAATCTGTAATTAACTTCTACAAAATTTAACTGTGAGTCAGGAAATTACTATTCTAGCATAAATAACCTTGCTTCTGAAAATGGCAGCTTTAACATAACCAACAATACAATTCATACATGAAAGAAATTGGCATACTTATTAGTTTTGTGTGCTCCATCTTTTATAGAATATTATGGTGTAAATTGAAATTTTATATGATTTAATAAACTTATATGATAGCCAAGTACCCACATAACTGTAACAAACTGTACTCCTCTCTTAATCAGGGCTCTTGCTACATGCAGGGTGCTCTTTCATTATCGAAGCCTTAGCTTATGATAAACCAGCCACTATTAAAGTACCTTCAGAAAAGTACATTTACAGCACCACAATCCTTCAAATATATAGCCCTCAATTCTGGAGGATAGTTGTTTTAAAGGGGAATATAGGATCTACCTTTCTTCCACCGTGAATCAACTTTGCAAACAAGTTATCCAGCGGAATTTCCATTGTGCTGCATAATAAAACAGTGGCAACAAACAAATATACACACCTACAGACATATGTGGGGTTTTGTATCAAGCTGACAGACACTAAAACGGAATAACAGAAAAATTCGGGAGAGAGAAAGGTTTATTTGGCCTCCACATCTCTGGTTAGTTCTACAGAGATAATACCTAAGATTTAAAGTTTCTTTGTCTTTGGTGCACTAGAGGCAATATATGACGCCAGCTGCCATCTTTCAAAAAGTTGCTGGCCCACCTAGATAAATGGTCCTCTGTAGAAAGAGGAGTGATGCACAACGCTTCTGGTTTGATCTAAAAGCCTTCCCCTTAAAAATATGTGTAAATACATTACATATATGGATACACATATACAACTTTGCAGCTGCCTTAAGAGCAAAGACCATCAGTACTCTGACACTGCTATTCTTTACATGCTGGGCGCCATCTCTTTACTTGCCAGGATTAGGACACCTTTGACATCCTTTCCTGTAGAATTAAAGGGTGTCTAGTAATTAGGGTCAATGTTTACCCTGGTTATCTGCAAGAAAGTATCAATGAAGGAATGATTCAGTCAGGCCACCACATTCCCTACGAGTCACCCTCAAGCATTTGCAAACAAGTCAAGTATGAAAGATGCTAAGTTTCTCCCTTTGCTGCACAGAATGCCAGCAGAGCTATAAACAGGGACTTTCAGAGGCAAAGTTGTCATCACTGGTTTTTGTTCTCTGCTTCTAAGTTTTAAACATGACCTTCCACCTGAGGCTTTTAATATATTTTTGCACTCCAGAGTACAGACCGCTGCACCCAAATTCATACCTGAAATACATTTTCTGTGTTTGCAATACTTTTAGAAATTATGTTTATGGAATATCCTTGGAAGAAAATGAACTTTTTATTCATAATACATATGCTTACATTTTTAGTAACAGAATTAGACCTTCACTGATTTTATAACTATACTATTAGCCAACACGCTCTGATTTCAGATTAATTCGAAATAACTCACACAATGACTTTCTGCAGTCAGAATTGGAGAAGCATGGACTTTGAAGTAGGCAGAATCTGTTAAATCAAGCAATAATTGCAGCTACTGCTAATGAAAGCACAGAACGGTTTCCCTATTCCTTTGCACATAGCCTGGATTTCTTCCGAGACAGCAGAATGGATGAGCTGCTGATCACCTTCTGCTAAAATCTGATTTCAGAAGTGGCACAAAGGTCTCTGAATAAACTGCATTTCTCAGTATATTTTCCCTACTTCATGTATCATGCAAATAGCTTTGTTTAAAAGCATATTGATAATTTATATGTACGCCAGCATGGCGTCTATGCTACCTTCTCACTAAATACCTATATCGGATTAGCACTTCCCATCCTCAGTAGGATCACGTTCCATTGTGGCAGGAGATGTGAGATGTGCAAATGCACACAACTAGAGTCCTCTGCAGATGTCAGTGACTCGCTGCTCCAAGTGAAGGAAAGCTTCCCTTCAGGACAGCATTTAAACATGTGTGGTAGCTTTCCTGAGGGAAGACTATAATGTTTGCCAATGCCTAACACAATTAGGACCTAACTGGAGTTTTTAGGTGCTGCTATAATACGATTATTTATTACACAGGCCATATTAACCCACAGGGTATACACATGCTGAACTTCAAGACTGGTAAGAAACACACATGATTATGAAACAGAAAATATTTTGGGGAAAACAGTATTGTAATAAATGTCTTAGTCAACACGCTGGATCCTAACAGCATGTAAATTCACAAGACACAGGGTCTGCAAATAAAATGTTGTATTATCTTGGAGTGGAAAAAACTCATCTCACCCCTCCCTCCTAAGCCCTCTAAAGTCCTAAATTTTCATTGGGCCTTATACCACAATACTGAACTGAGCAAAGCATTTATGTAAGCGCTACTACTGCAAACTCAGTATCTGTAGTGATATAGTCAAAATCCAACAATAATATCCCCATGTATCAGGTGAGGAATAAACTGGAGCTGTTTGTTTTGTCCACATACTTCAGAATCAGCTATTTTCTTTATTGAAAATATTTCTGTGGCAGATTCAAATAGACAAACACATGCTAAGAAAGGCAACTAGTGCTGGGCAGTTTCTAACCACGGAGGAGAAAAGGTTCTCTACTTTTGAGGACTGACAGGTCCTCATATGATAAACCTGTCAGAAGTGTTACCTAACATTGTTGTCTGCATCGCAATCTGTTTCCCAGTAACACTGGGTCTGAGTAGCAGTAATAGAATTAATTATACTTCATTTTGCTGTCTTTAACAGTATTGACCAAATTTAAGAACAAATGAGAAGCGCTTATCAAGCTTGAAGAAAATAATCCATCAGTGGCACAATTTAAATTCTCTGCAGTTCTCTTATTAATCAAAGTAACACTTACTATCCTATCTCCACTTCCCATTAACAGTCATTAAGCACTGTTGCTGATTGAAGCAATTTCTTTAGGGATCTCAACCTCATTTTTAAGAGAACCTTCTACAGTGGAAAACAATATCATACAGGAACAGCGACTTCAAGAGAGGAAGAAGGTTCTTCAATCATGTTCTGACCTTGACATTTCTCTGCAGCAGAAGTTCACCAAGTACACAACCAACATGCTCCAAACTTCTGCCGTCTTTCTTCCAGCAGCACCAGTGCCCCCCTATTAACCAGGGAGGAAAACACCACTTCAAAAGACGGTTATAGCCAGCAGGTTAAATGTCTTTAACAATTGTACCAGCCTGCATCGGTGATTATTATTTATAGAGCCTTTTCATACACAGGGAACCAATAAACAAAAAAAGAAATCATGAGACAGCTCATTCTGTCACCTTACTGTCAACCCTCGGAGAAATCCAAGCCATGATAAATCTCAAAGGTTATATGGTGCAGAAAAGATTTCTGATGTTGACTTTTTTCTCACTGTTATAAACAATGTCACAGATTGATAGCTTTTGTTGGAATAAATGCAGTCCTTCTCAGAGGAAGTCTAGCACATGGTTGTAACACAAAGGCGCAGGGAAAAGCTTGGGCTATAAGCACTGAGCTGCGGCAGCACAGATCAATACGTGTTCAGGGCCGTGGGTGCATTGTCTGAACTCTACACTGTCGAGCCCAGGCTTGTAGGTTGCACATGACCACGCAGGGTAACAAAAAGCACTTGACGATTCAGGGGGTTCCCATGACTCTTCACTCTCAAGGAGTTTGTTCTGTGGATGGGGTTTGTCAGGTTCCTTGCAAGGCCCTCGGGTTTACTGATTTTACAAGTCTTCATCTTGTGCCGTTGTCCCCTAACTCATAATTTCCCAGAATATTTCACTTCTATTGCTTTAGACAGTTTTAGGGAAAATGCTTCTCTTCCTAACTCAGGAATGATACTGGGAGGCTGGAGAAATCAGAGCTAACTTATATTTGAGCAGCAGTAAAAATCCTGACCTATAATGTGCCATAACAATGTTTATGTGCAAGGCAGATGTTCATCACATCACAGTTCAACTCAGTTAAAAGCGTAGTTCAGAGCCTGACTGCATCTCAGCATTTCCACATCTCTCTCAGAGCAGGACTTTTATTGACTGGCCATTTTTGTCAGGTACCCTTCTGCCTCTTGGCCTTTAAACACAAATTTTTCTGGCTGGTGTATGGCCATGGCCATATCAAACCTAGTATCAGCCTTATTCAACCCAAACCTCCAAAATTCAAGAGCTCATAAGATCCTTCACAAATGTTCATACTGCAAACCATTCCCAAAGTTTGCCACTCACCATACAGAGTAACCGAGTTCACTTTACCCTTTTGGGGAAGAAAAATCCACCCATGGTACTAAATATAGAGACGTCACTTGTGCCTAAGAAGTACTTGACCTGCGAATTAGTGGGTGCTGGTGAATATTTTAGGGAAGTATCATTGGATATCTGCACGGATCTCATTCTGTCAGTTCTCAGTTGTCAAAAACCAGGTTACTGACCTCGATGGGCATTGGGTCTATCCTAGTGTGGCTATTTCATACCCACTGCCATAGCCCTTCCACTTCAGGGAAAGAGGTAAAAAAGATGCAAGTTTGGCTGTGTGCTCTGCCTACTTACCACCTCCACTTGTGTTTATACCAAATGAAAATACAGTACGACCCTGGTGGCCAAACCGCATGCTGATTTTATTCCATATATAAACAGCAGGCTGAGTATCAGATTGGCAAAATTCAGCTTAAAATAAAGGGAAGAACAAAACACCACTTAACTTTTATGCAGCTAACTACACAATTCCAGACTCCACGATATGAAATGTTAGGCTAGATTTTGGATCAATGTAATACCTACTCCCATTAAAGCACTTAAAAAGGAAAACGTCTTACAAAGTGTCCCATTAGGCTGACAAATTTACAACACTATGAATAGAAAACCAGAATACAGCATTGTGTTCAGGGAGCATGAATGGATTTCAGCTCTGTAGTGTTTCATCTATATGAAGAAGGTTAGATAGCCTATCACTTACTTTCTCACTATTTATCAGCTCCACTTGCTACAGACACATGTATTAAAGTAAATTAACAATCAATTGTGGACTGAATTATGGCAACTGTAGTGGGACTGAATAGAGGCACATGGGAACATAGTACGTTTAAGCTTCCATCTCTGCATATGTCACTTACCATTAATGCTAAAAATTATTAGGAGGAAAATCTTTTTTCCATGTACTCCCATACACAGGACATCACCCTGGCAAAGCCCATGGTGTACGGTGGGAACGTTCAGCTCTGTTCTTCAGTAGCTCCGTGCAGAGGCATAAAGCTGTGCTGGTAGAAAATCTAAGAGCTCTATTGATGTACACATGACTGACACAGTAAAATAATTTAAAACAAAGGAAACAGGAAAAAAAACCTATAGGAAGGCTCATTCTGTGCATAAAATCTTACCTTCTCTTTCTCCTTCATGAGTTTAGCCCTGGTCGTAAGTCCTGTAAACCAGACAGAATACAAAGTCACTAATTGCAGTGCAGCTATTGAAATAATTTATGCCACAGCATCCATAGCTTCCTGTCATCTTTCTAGGGCACTTGGGCTGCAGTAACTATGTATTCTAATAAGTTAACTCATTGCATTATATAGCCTGTTAGTCAAACGAGCTGTTGGGAACAATCTGTTCCTAGTCAAGCCAGAGAAGACTGTTTGTTTAACTACAATGATATTTTACAAAAAGTAAGCACATTTAATACCACATTCATAAAGCTGTAGATATTTTTGTCTTATTAAAATGGACAAATATATGACAGGACAAGGGGAAAAATGCAATTTTTATTCTTATGCTTTTAATTTTTGAGCACTGTACTATGATAAGTGCTTCCAGCATACCTTACATAACAGAAAAATAAAATATCTTTGCACACAACCAAGAGTTCTATAATATTGAAGGTCACTTGCCTTACAACTTTACAAATAGTTCATTGATATGGTGCAAGAGCGAGGCAAATAAATGTAATTAAAATATACTAAAAACAATAATAAAAACCACTGGCTTTTGTTTACACTGGAAGTGAGCAGGAACCATATTACCTCTGCAAACTATTTTCACTTAGCACAATTCAGGCGGAATTATTGCCATGACCTTTTAAAAATGTAAAAGCGTGAATCGATAGCCTTTCAGAGGCACGACTGTGAGAGCAGAACTGGCCACGCTGTGGTGGTGTGTATTTCTGCATCAGAAGGCAGCTGAAACCTAATTATCGTCAATCATATCGAGGTAAGTCACGGTGGTGACAAGCACTTTGCAGGTGAGCGTAGGTGGGCACGTGCCTATGGGGATGCCTTTGTGCGCACGAGCACATACCCGCAGGTCTTCTGACACTCGTGAGGTGAGATTTAAAGGTGAGTTATAGGCAGTGGCACTCATTTACAATAACTAACACCAGCCTGTCAGAAACCGCAACCTGCAAACGATGTACAGGGGGCTGGCAGGCTGCCACCCTCCCGCAGACCTTACAGCCATGAACCACACCAGATCTTTGAGGTCATCACAACCCTTACTTGGACTCCGGCCATCCCGTATTAAAAAATAACAGTTGGCCAAACAGCAACATTGCTCTAGCCCAAGGACAATGTAAGAAACCCCATTTTGATATTTCTTCCTCCTCCTCTCCCCGAAAGCGCCAGTTCATCCTCGGAGGTCACGAATTGGGGTGGGCAGCTGTCCCACAAACCTCCTGCTGATGCAAGTGCTCGCATTGGTGGCACTTCTGGAGCTAACAAGAGAATTTTGAAATGTTCATCAGGAGCCAGAGCAAATGCTTTGTAAAATTAATCTCTCCACCTATCAGCAAAATATTAACACATACAAGTGCTTAGTTTCATTCGATGGCCTAAGGATGAAAGCCAAGCATCATTCAAACACACTTCAGTGAAAGATGCATAAGGTTGTCAAATGGCATTGATATCAGGAAAGCGCTGGCGACTCAGTGCAGCTTTTCTGAATGCTAAGCCATGGCCCGCAGGTCTGAGCCTGCCGAAGCAATGGGCTTTAAACCACCTTTCTGTAGAGGCTGAACCCCTCCCCAAACCAGCTCCTCCTGGTACACACCAGGGAGTCCTTAATACCCAGTATAACCAGCATACCATCCGCAGTCTTAGAAACATTAAAAAATGGACCGATAACCCAGAATGCCCACTGTTTGTTGTATGGGGTCTACCAATAACGATACTAGAGAGAAAAAAAAAAAAAAAAAAAAGAAAAGAAAGCCTTATTCTGAGTCAGTGACAGTTTTTTCCAGAATTTCCTATTTGTCTTTGAAACTTTGCATGCAAGAGGTAGATCAAAAATTCAGGCTGGCTCTCTGAGGCACCAGCCAGTCTGGCCATCAAAGTGCTGGAACATCTGTGCCGCCAGTGAGTCACTCAGGTGTCCTCCAGTTCAGCGACAGCCCCCCCAGCATCCACCGCGCTGGTCCCACGCAGCCCCTGCCAGCACACGCTGCCTCTCCCGTTGGTCAAGAATTAATGCCAGTAAGCAGGAGATGCACAAATACTTCTAATGTCACTCTGGGTTTGGAGGTCAGTCACCAGTAAAACCTCTCAGCAAGCACTGAGCTGCTGCTTAGAGCTACTGGAAGGAGGGCTGCAGGATTTAGGAAACCCAGGTACAGAAGTACAGCCAAGCACTTAAAATCTGTGTGTCTTACAAGTGAGGTAGGAATACCATCGTATCGCTTAACTCTCGTAAGAGTGCAGGTCAACAAAATAAGTTACTTTATTGGTCCTAAACCAGCTTTAGCTCCTTTTCTATATGGAAGTTATTTGCTGTGTAAATGTCCACTGAATTTATGTGATGATAGGATCTACCACGCAACCACCACATAGAGCATCCTTTACTACTCTGCTTCACAGTACACTATGCTTTCCATCTCCTGCAAGGGCTGTAAAGTGATTGTTGTTGACCATTGCCTTGTTTTAATGTCTCCTAAATAATAATAATAAACTGTAACATTTAAAAAAAACCACCCCCCCAAAAAAAAAACCAAAAAAAGGATTTTATTCTGCTCCAAGTAATATATTTCTCAAGGACTAACATAAGATGAAAAACTAAATTTCCCTTCTGGCAACTTAATTTGTAGGTAACTGTGGTTGTTTGAAGATAGGATTTTTACATTAAACTTGGAATCGCACGACTGTTTAACATCATTAAGGGAATATTATATTGACTGAAAGTAACTGGTTTCCATGTGGTTATATCAATCTATTTCTGTAAGACTGTACACTAGTTGTTCCCCTAGAGTACTCCTTGTAATGCTGAGAAAGT